>NC_135750.1:39707500-40007500 GCF_041903045.1 Epinephelus lanceolatus
CAACAAAACACCAAAATTTTTATGATATTATGATGATGATCATGGTATTATGTCTCATTTCTGTAGTGCATACCAGTGGTGGAAGAAGTACTGAGATCCTTTACTTAAGTAAAAGTAGTAAATACTCCATTACAAGTTGTTACACTGGTAGATGCCACTAAAGCAAGAATTACCGTAAAACTCGGAATATAAGTCGCACTGGCATATAAGTCGCAGTCTATTTTTTAAGGTCTCAAACAGGGAAAACAAGGTTTTATATTACTATTTGTTAATAAAAAACGTTATACAAGTTATTCCTACACTGTTTCCCTTTATTTTTAATTTGAAACACATTCAAAACACAATAACCTCTTAAGCAGCTTTGGTTACTTTTCAGATTGCAATTTTCCAAACAACCTCTTCAGGAAATAAAATCACGGTATAACAACATCGGTCAGCTTTCGGTGAAACTGTAGTGTAAAATTAAATAAAATCCTATTGTCTGTCCTGTTTATTGCTTGGGCACTGTTATTTACGTGACAGCACCTGAACAGAACACACACAGACACACATTGGCTGTTTGTTTCTACCTCTCTCCTTGCTGGAGGACCTCCAGCCGCCCGCCTCCGCCTTGATTAAATGCTGAAAATAAAATAAAAGAGGGAGACAGGTTTTTCCTATTTTATCTTATTTTGTTTTATTTCTCCCTCTCCTCTCGCTAGAAGCGTCGGACCTCCCGCCTCCCGCTCCCCTCTCAAACACAGAGGTCTCCCTCTCCGCGGAGCACCCACGGCGCACGCCCGGCCTGTTAAATACCCTGTAACCGTTACAACTGTGTGACACAAACTCAGTGCTTTGGTCATTAACTAATGTTGGGCTCGGTTCGGGTTCGGACAGAAATATGCTGCCCGTGCCGCACTCTAACACACACACACAAACACACGGAAAACTGGACATTATCATTAGTTTATAAAACCCCCCCAGACGCCCGGACGCCCCGGATGGGACGTGAAAAGTGGACATGTCCGGGCAAAAGAGGACGTTTGGTCAGCCTAACGTAGCACCACCTTGTGGGTCAAATTACCTATCACAGGGCTCAACAATAAGGATTGCCCAATTGCCCGGGGCAAGTAAAACTCATGGTCGGGCATGTAAACTAACAACTCACTTGCCCGATTGGGCAAGTTGCTAAAAATAGTAAAAGTTAATAACTAATTGATAAAATGAATGTATTTTAAAACATGCTCCTTCGGCTCTGATGCAGTGGTCTCTCTGCCTGAAGTCACAGGCACAGCTGTGTAACAATGTCCTGCCCACAGCCCCCACTGATATTATTTTGCGTGACAGACGCTTCATATAATAACATAACAATATACTATTTATGGTGTTATGCCATCGTGTCATTTCTGTCTCTACTTGGTCACGCGTTAACAATTCTCCTCTGCTCTGTATCGCGCACGGCGGAGTTCCGCCACACACACAGGTTAGCACGCTAAAGCGTCTCGGGCCGCATTTTCCTGACCAAACCTGACCCCGAGCCCGGTGCAGTTTGTCAGCTGACAAAGTTATTGAAATGGACAGTGTGTAAATAACCAGCAGACTGCTGTTAAGCACAGACAGACACGCTGCTCGCACAGCAGCTCAGCACGGCACTCATGCTGAACTTGTGTTGCGTTCAGGTGTTGTCACATAAATAACAACTTCCAGCACTTAAATAGGTCACAGCACAAAACAGCAGCATGTCATGTGACTTTTTACTTTATTATATTCAATAAAATTGTATGTTCCTAAATCTTGAGACACCTCATATGTAAGCTAGACAGACATTTCACCTGCTCATTACTGTGCACACATGTACTGTATGTACTTAGTCCTAAAGAGCCCTTCTGGTGCCAGTAGATGCATAGAAACTTCCCAGCAGGCTGTGCTTTGCAAGCATACAAAAAAGTTTCACGCATGTGAAAATTATTTTTCATGCGTGTGCTTTACCTCCGCTGCTACAACTCCATCCTAGGGGAAACACTGCTGTGTGCGTTTTGTGCAACAGGTGGATGTGGTAGTCTACTGGTAGAGTAGAGAGAGAGCTAAGTAGCGTTGAAGTAGAGTAGAGCAGGGCAGAGAGATGGAAGCAAAATATATTAAACCCGGTATTAATACAGCAGAACTGGAGAGAGGGGTGAAAAATAAATAGAGGTGGGCATGGCTCAAGTAGGGTGCAAAATTATAGACGGAGAATGATTGACAAATTTTTCACTTTAAGCCCTGACACTGTCATTTTTGTGTAGGAATGAAGCTACAATACATGACATATGTTGTTTTAATTAATAAATACAGTGTGAATAAAGATTACATAACATAAAAATAACTGCAGTCTTTGTTATTTGATAGCTGCTTAAATTAAACAGTTTTTATAGGGCAAGTAAAAACTGACTTCAGGCAAGTAGATCTCTAACCAACTTGCCCGACCGGGCAAGTGAAAAAAAACCTTAGCGTTGAACCCTGCCTATGTCAGCATTTACCTTGGTCTATAGGTCGCACCGGTGTATAACACGCACCCAGCTTTTTAGATGAAAAAAAAAGGGAAAAAAAGTGCAACTTATACACTGAGTTTTACGGTACTGCTGCCGAGTTAAAAAAAGAAAAGAAAAAAAAGGTTAAAATTAATGCAAATTAAAGCTCCAAGCAGCAATGAAAGGGCCCTCACTCCTTCATGTACGCCAGAGATACTGACAGGGTGCTTGTCAAAATGGCATTTCCTTGACTGTCAGATACGTGTGTGAAGTGTGTTGCACTGGAAATACGTATTCAAATTGTGCACCATTAGTCGGATGGTTATTAGCCTGGCGTTGCCAGACCCAATTCGCAAAACGCGAATGGGTCTGGACACAGACTGTACATTTCTTCTATTCCTGAAGGGGTGGTATCAATGCCTGTCACTCAAAGTGCCCCTTCGCGCAATTGGAAAGATGGAAAACCAATCAGAGTAAACGAAACGTGTGACATAGGCTGGCACAACGCTACTGTAAACAGACCAGCAAGCAAGTGCAGTGTGCAGCAGAGATTAACTGTGATGATGTCTGGGAAAGAGTGTTGCTGTCTTTGTGGATTTCCTCCTGATTGTGGACTCCGAGTTGCATGGCTGTGATTCCCAGCTTGGTCCCTTCCCTGACCTGCTCCTCCATGAGAGCAACTAGCGGAGAAACAACAATAGCCACTGGGTTTTCACAGAGTCCCATCTTTTTCCCGATCAACGGAGCCAATTGGTAAATTAAACTTTTACCAAACCCCGTAGGAAGGACGGCAAACACATCTGTTTTTTCAATAAAAGCTTTCAGTGCAGCCGTTTGCTCTGCTTTTAAAGAAAATGTACATTCCAGTTCTTTCAACACATTTACCATGGCAGTTTCAAAATCAGTAGCCATGTTGGTTTTATACGAAATGCATTCACTCTGCTCCTTGTCCCTCCTATTCTGATGACGTGCCTGCCCCAAAGTAATAAACGGTTGTGATTGGCCCGGTAAGCCAATGCCAGAATTCGCGTTTACAACTCCATGGCCAGACTGATCTGCGGAGTGAAATAGAATATGAGCTTGCGAAATCAGGATGGTTTCACCAGGCTAGATGGTTATACCACCCAAATTTGAAACCAATCCGATAAACCTTCTAGGAGAGTTCATTGCCCCAGCTGAGACTTTCCATGCATCCTGCACTTAGCACTTTGTGAAATGCGACTGTTGGTCTATATTGATAACTATGTATCAGCACTAGCACTTGCTTGAATACTTGAAAATTGTGGTGTATGAGCATTGTGCAATAACTCCGACATTGAATTCTATGTGGACTCAATTAATTACTGTTTATTGCCTTTTTTTATATCCACATGGGCATTGTGCAGTAATTTAAACGTACAGTATTTTATATGGACTCAAATTGTACTTCATGACTGTTGGCATTTACATATTCATGTGAGCATCTGCACTTTAGATGAAATACGTAATTAATGTAATTAGTAATTATGGGCATCATGCAGTAACCACAGCACATAGCACTTTATCTGGACTCAATTTCATACACTGGACTGGACAGACATTTAATTCAATGGCCTCGGTTTTTGATCTTTGTACACCATGTTATGTTTTCTCTTATAAGGTATGTATTTTTTTCTCCTTTTGTCCTCGGTGATCACATGTTTTTCTTCCTTTCCTTTCTTCTAACGTTTTTACTACTTTGTAAAATCAACCTGCAAAGGGACTATGGATGAAAATTAGCCTGGGGCTATAATCCGGCATATTTACATGCAAATGTTCATTAATTTGCACTGTCCCTTCTAACTTAAATAAATAAATAAATAAATAAATGGAGTGCTATGGAGCCTGCCAAACACACATGAACCCAATCACTGTTATTCACACAAAGTTTATAGGTTTAGATGCGTGCAACACGTTTTGTGACTTTTCGAGTATATCAAAGACATCAAAAATATATTCAAAGGCTTAAACTAATTGGGGGTGTATAGAACCGAGGTGCTACGCCCAAGCCCAATTACACAAAAGTGTAAAGTTTGTGAGTTTTTATGCATCCTCAAGTCTTCAAACGTATGTTCCTAAAATAAAAATGCATGCACAAAAATCCAAGTTGGCTGACTTCCTATGTAGGGAAAATAATCAAAGCAGTGTACTATGTTATTAAAGATGAGTGCAATTATCCAGTCAGATTTTGTGAACATCAAAGAAGCTTTATCCCAAACCTGGCATTGGGCGCGCTATGGAGCCTGCTGGCCACACCTGAGTTAAGTTGCTGCAGAACTTTGCAATTTTCCTGCACTTCTGATGTGTGTCTCAATATTTGAGTTTGCGAGCAGCCCAAAACCCTGAGACATTGCGCAGCAGAAAAAACCCTCAACAAAACAACAGATTTCTTGTATTTCAGTTGGTCTCCATATGAGTTTTATCGTGGAAAAAGAGTGTTTTATCGATATGGTCAAAAACCAAGAGTTGTCAAAGTCTCCATGCAGGAACTTTTAAGTATCCTTTAGGGCTGGGAATCGAGAACCGGTTCTTGTTAAGAACAGGTTCCAACTTGTTCAATTCATCAACATCATTAGCCTTTATGCTTAATGATTCCTTATCGATTCTTTTCATTACGCTGAATCTTTACGTCGATGACGCACGTCACGCTTGTCAGTCAGCAGTACGTTCAACAACAAAGAAGACATAATGATGGAGAGACAGAAGCGGTCGAAAGCTTGGCTTCACTTCACCAAAAAAGACTCATGACATTCACTCATCACAACAGCATGACGTGCAATTTATGCAGCACCGTAATTACATGCAAGGGCGGAAACACCACCAGTGCTACAGTGATTTGTTTACCACTACAGGGCTCTACTGTGCAAGATAGTTTTGTGCGAGCAAAATAAATCATTCAGCACGCTGTGCAAGTACAGATTTCAACCAGCAGCAGAAACGAAAGGCGAACCCTGCCGGTTGTGGGTTGAACGGGGGTCACAGACACGGACAGCAATACGTATTCCTGTCAAATATGGCGGCCATAGTGCTCCCCAGCGCAAGATAACGGCTTACCGGCGACGGAGAAGCTGGGCTCCAGGTCCAAAAATTTCCTCTTCTTGGTGTCATGACTGCCGAAAAGTACCTGAACAGCCGAGCCGTGGTGGCACACAGGTATGTGACGTGTCAGAGGAGAAACGAGCCGTTCACATTTCCACAAACCTTACCGCACTGAAGGGACTGTTCTTAACTTGTCAGGGGTGGAGGGTGGCTGGTTGATTTTTATTTTATTTATTTATTTTATTGTGATCCCCCCTATGTTAATCACTTAATGGGGGCTGGAGCCTATCCCAGCTAACACTGGGCAAGAGGCAGGGTACACCCTGGTAAGGTTGCCCGGCTATTGCAGAGCGAATACATGGAGACACTGACAGACATTCATTCACATTCACACCTATGGCCAATTTAGAGTCACCAATTAACCTTACCTGCATGTCTTTGGATTGTGGGAAGAAGGCGGAGTACCCGCAGAAAACCCATGCTGACATTGGGAAAACCAGCAAACTCTGCACAAAAGGGCTCCCCCACCCTGGGTTTGAACAAGGAATCCTCTTGCTGTGAGGCAACAATGCTAACCACTGCATCACTGTGCTGCCTGTTGGGTAATAAAAAGGTAATAAATCGCAACATATTTTATCGCAATGCTCAGCATATCACAACATATTTCAAATGGCAATAATATTGTACAGTGATTTAAGTATCGTGATAATATCGTATCATGGATCCTCAGGTGATTCCCACCCCTAGTATTTAGTATGTAAGTGGGACACATGGCATATCACATAATGGTCCCTCAGTTGAGTCCATGGATTTGCTTGATATACCTCTTAGTTTATGGTTATGCACAACGTCCACTCAGAAGCTAATGTGGATCTTGCCATTCCAGCTGTCTCAGCTCACGAGAACTTTTAACTATATCTTACATTCATCACAGATACATAAGCCTGTAAGATGCAGTCGAAGGAAACTACTTTGCATTTTTAGCCGTACGCTGTTCTTAAAAAAAGAAAAAAAAAACCAACACTGTCATCTTTTTTATGACTTCCTACACAGAACAAATGTGATGGAACACAGAGACCTTAACAGTTACTTTTTAAGAGATAATATCAACATATCAAGCCATATTTTGGTAGTTTATAAAAGAAATCACATGTTTCTGAGTACAACATAGACCTAGAATACCAGGTTTTATAACATATTTTTTAGGGATGGGAATTTAAAGAAGTTAGAGAAACACAAGGGGAGAGAAAAAGGGAAGTAGAAAGTGTTCCTGAAAGAGAAAGCAGAACTGAATGGAAACTGGAGTCAATAGGTCCTTGTTTCAATAAGGTTACTTAGCAAACTAGAAAAATGCACTCACTAGAGTGCGGATCTCTGCCAGGCAGCTGCATTCTGGCTGGCCGAGCTGATCGCAGCCACTCTAGACAGTTTTTGTAATACCAGCAGATGTGCTGCAGCCAGTTTCAGAAGTTGTAATGTAATTATGAGGATGAATGTATTTTAATTTAGTAAAACACAGCCACAATTATTTAATCCATATCTTTCGTAACTGAATACTTGAACAGTATTAGCTTTGTCTGTAGGCTCTAACACAATAAAGGAAAGGAAAGGAAATAACAATAATCACAACAAAAATAAACCAAAAATGATGCAGTGTGGTGAACAGACCAGAACCGGGTCGCAGACTCAGAGCCAGAACATGGTGCAGCTGTGCCTGCTGGAATTGTCCCTTCTGACCCCCATATAGTCAAAATAGTGGCAGAGATAACAAAAATGATGATTTAATTTAGTGGATCGTAACATATGAATTGGAATTAATCTGTAGATGCTCCGGTTCAAAATTAGAACAATTAAAACATTTCTCTCTTTGTGGCAGATAACGGTCCACAAACCTCACCGCACCGAAGGGACTGTTCTTAACTTATCAGAGGAGGAGGGTGGCTGGTTGATTTTTAATTTATTTATTTCTTTTATGTTGATCCCCTCTATGTTAATCACTTATTGATGCTGTTTTTGAAGTATGAATAAGTCAATAAATCATTTATTCCACTGAAATATCATTGATGTATTATAGAAAATTGATTTATCTTTTTATAAATGACAAAAGGCACATCTGCCTCATTTTTGCCATGGTATCGTGATACTATTCAGAACCGTGGTACTTTCACTGGTATCGTAACATGGGTCCCAATTTTGGTACCGTGACAACACTACTCAGAACCATTTTGTTAATCAATCAATCAATCAATCAATTTTCTTTATAAAGCCCAATATCACAAATCACAATTTGCCTCACAGGGCTTTACAGCATACAACATCCGTCTGTCCTTTGGACCCTCACAGCGGATAAGGAAAAACCCAAAAAAAACCCTATAACAGGGAAATGGAACTATGTGTAAAAAGTCTCCCCTTTCAAAGCAACGAAAATAAAAATAGAGTTTATAAATAGAGTTTCTCCATACAGTTGATTTTTTTTCTATATATCATAGATAAGCAAATATACATGGTATGGTAACTATCAACTTTTATATCATGATATACCTTGAAACTGGTATATTGCTGCAGCCCTACCTGCAACAGAAGATAAGACTTATTGTTTTTAGTTGGAAAACTTGCAGTCTCTATTGGCTGGTTAAGAGGAGTGAAGAGTCAACAGTCAATGATGGTATAAAACAGGTTTTTTAACAATTGTGAATCACCACAACCTGGAGGTCCTTGAGCATAAAATCCTTCATATGTACACAAAATATTAGGCAGATGAGTCCAGTAGTTTTTAAGATTAGTTGCAGACAAACAAATACACACACACATGCACACACACGACGAAATGCATGATTTCCTCATTATAAAAGTTAGCAGCGCTCAGGTAGTGAAGACTGATGACAGACACAGCTGAAATATATATAGATAATGCAATCAGGGATTACTGAGTTAAATCTCAGAAAAAAATTATTTTTCACAACATTACGATGCGCTTCTCAGTTACATTGGCAACTATTTTGATATCAGTTAATCACCAATTAATAATTTATGTAATTTTAAAATAGGTCCCAGCTTCTAAGCTGTGATGACATTCTCTTTTCTCTTTCTTATGTGATTGTTAACTGAATTAGGGCTGTAACCCACATTTGGTTTCTCTGTTGATTAATCTGCCCATTATGGATATGGAATGAATATGTGTATGGTGGCGGGTATACGTCTGTGGTATTGATGTTGTCTTCGTAACTTGTGAAGCTGCCTGTGTAATGTATGTCTATTTTCGTGGCTGTACAGAATGTGAAAATGCCTCTGCCCGCTCGACACAAGCATACTCGGGCGTACTATAAGCGGAGTGGCGAGGAATGTCCGCAGTCATTCGCGCTTTCATAGTCGAGCGCACTTCCGCGTTGTAGTTTCCTGTAAAAATGTCCGTGAAAAATCCTCGCGATGTGAAAAATACATGCCGGTGCAGTCATTGGTGCACAGAGCGGAGTCCGCGCGGTCGTAAAATCTGAGCGCGCACAGGGCTTGCGTACGTCCGCTTTGAGTCCGCGCGGACCTCCACGGAATCCGTTCCGCGTATGTTCGGGCCTTAACACGTATGTCGCGGAGCGGCGAACAAACCACACAACACAATGTCAGGAGAAATTGAAAAGATATGCCGTCTATGTAAAGTCAACTTGCTAATTAAGGCTATAAGTGAACGTTTCAGCGGCGACGCGTAATCCCCCCCCCCACCCCCCCCCCCCGGGGCGATGACATCGTTCATCGGCGATTTCACTAGATGGCGATAGGATATGGACAAGATCGCCCAACTCTAGGAGGAGCTGTTGATGACGCCACACCTGCGAGCCACTGGCGCTGGATAAACAGGAAACAGCTGATAGAAGGAATTAGCGAGCAGCTAGTAGCAAGAGGGAAAGGCAAACTTGACAGACACTATAAAGATGAGCAACTGGGGAGACAAGGAATAGCGCGCCTTCTGCAATGAAGAGGCCATTAACTGTCAGATGACGGGGATGGTAAAGAACGGGCCAATTACGAGAGAATCGCCATCTGACTACAGCTGCCTGACTAGCCACGGCTACTACTACTGTTTTTATACTGCCAATGCTGAAAAAAGACTGATTGGGCTTTCCTGCAAATTTGCACAATTCCTATATAAAAAGGGCTACTGTTTTCTCCTCTGACTCTTTACTGTCCGTGTGGTTTTTAGACACCGGAATCCATACTGGGTAGCACCACATGAAACGCTGCGCACATCACCAGTGGTGGTTTTGATTTCCAGCAAATCGCTGTTAAATCTGGCAATTTATAATGATAGTTTGACACAAGTCTAGCTCCAGCCAACCAGGACACTTATCAAACTCATTATGATATACCAATGCTGTAAAGCTGTGACTGAGTGAAATTTTGAGAAGAGAAAGTCGACTGAGCTGAGTGAGGCAAATTTGATAAATTAGCAAATGACTAAGACAAGAAGCTCAACATATGTTATGCATTGCTCATATATCGCTACAGTGTTGACTTAGAGGGTTGGGGGTGCTGTGGCCGTGCTGCCTGCTCTCTCCAGTTTTACGCCAGGCTCGGCTCGTTTCAAAGACTCCTTGCGAAGCACTCCTCCGGGTTTTTTTCGGACCTAAATGTATTGCAGAGTTTTGCACAGCGGCGACCGGATCTTTGCTCTCAAACCACAAAAAATGTGATGGCACAACAGTCTCCTTCAGTACATTATTCTGTGCTTTCTTTTGATTTTCACGTTGGCTAGTCATCCTGTTTAATTTGTCTTCTGATTACATCAGAACCATTGAAACAAGTTGTAGGAAGCCTCTGCAAGTAATTGGTTGCTGGCAGACACTGTGCTGCAATAAAATGGTTAATCAGCAGTGCCGTGCACTGTAGAGCCGATGTGCTGCTGGTTCAGCCAGCCTGAACAGACTATAATGTCTATAGCCTTACTGTTGTGTACAGCATTTATAGACTGAGCTGAGTAGTGATGCGCGGGTCAACCCGTAACCCGCGGGACCCGCAAATGGACCTGCGGGTTGGGCAGCAGTGATCGTCTGTTAAATCGGTCTGTAAATGATATTTTGACATTATTATTATAATCTGTTAATCTATAATCTATTACTGTTATGGCATCCGAAGGTACTGATGCATTGAGCAGGTGATAGTCAACAATAATTTATTGTACAGAACGGGGGAAACAAACGTTGACAAAAACGGTTCCATAATTCATATTAAATTCAAAAGGTAACGAAAAAACAGCTACAAGTTAGAGGGAATAGTGATAAAGTGGTAAAACTTGGCATTGATCCACAACCTCAGATGGATGCGCTCAAGCGTGCTGTGCGCACAAGCTCAGTTGGTAGGAGATACTATATTTTCACATGTTTAACAATGCAATTTAAAAGTTTTGATTTTTATTGATAACCTACATTTACCAACAACAAAAAGATTGCATTTAGCACCAAAAAAATGTAAAAAAAAATAAAAAAAATAAAATAAAAAATAAATAAGTAAATAAAAAAACGAATATCGAATATCAAATTTTCATAACGAATACCTACCCCTAGAAACGAATATTCAAATATCCGAATATTTGGGTACAGCCCTACAAAATATACACTACAGTACCCCTTGACTCACTGTGATCTTCAAGACAAAATGACCCTGAAGGGAATGAAAATAGAAGGGTTATTTTTGGCTACACTTGAAATAGGGCTGCACGATATATCGTTTGAACACTCTGAAGAAAGCTCCTTGCTCTGCTCCACTCGCCTCTCTCTCTGATACATGTGCATACACACACACACACACACACACACACGCACACACACACACACACACACACACACACACACACACACACACACACAGGTGAGCACACTGGAGCTCGGGCCGCATTTTCCTGACCCGATTATAACCGAGCCCAGTCCGAACTAGCAGCATGGCACTAATGGAGCAGAGCCTGTGCTGCGTTCAGGCTTTGTCGCGTAAATAACAAATTCCAGCACTTGAATAGGTAGCTTGAATCAATAGCTTGAATCTGTCTCTCCCTCTCTGAGCACTCAGCAGCCCCTCCCCCTCTCATGCACATGCTGCAGTCACACACTGAAAATGAGCGACATGCAAGTAACGGTAAAGGAGGATTTAGTCCCCAAAAGAAGATCAGCATCCAAAATATGGAACTATTTCAGATATAAAAAAGATGATATCCCTAATGCTTTGTTTTAATCTGAAGTACAGAGACATGGCCTCCTGGATCCCTTGTATATACCAGCAATCTTCTTCATTCACAGATGAACCCCCTTATTTTAGAGTACGACATGTTAGATCATTGACCTTAGCCTGGATTAATAAAAGAGTATTATATGAATACAACGGTGTCATGTTGAGTCAACCTAATTCTTTCCAAATAGAGCTATTCAAGTCATCTGGTGAAAATTCATGTATTTTTTAACATCGCAATGTATATTACAAAAAAAAAAATTTTTTTAAAAAATCACAATGTCAGTTTTTTCCAATATCGTGCAGCCCTAACTTGAAACCATTTTTTAATGAAAGAATGTGTAAAAGGTAAAATAAAGTTAAAACTGACTGCTGCAACCTACCTGAAATATTTTTTTTGAATGGAAGTATGTGTAACAAGTCCCCCTTTGGAAAATAACTACAATAAAGTTGAGATTCTCCGTCCAGTTGCATTGTTCTTTTTCAATATCATTGATGAGCAAATGTACACGGTATGAACAGTCAATTTTCATATCAAATTGATATCCCGGTATTTTTAGGCTGGATGGTGATACAGGATATCCCGGTATTTTCTACGAAGTGGGCTACATGTTCAGTTGCAAGCTGATCTAAATTTCTCTGTTATTTTTGCTGCATGTGTTTTTCCACAACAGGGCAGGTAAAAGAAGTTTACCTGTTGGAGGTGGGCTGGTTGTAGAGGTAGGGCTGGGCGGTATGACCTAAAATTCATATCACGGTATAAATCGAATTCCTTCACGGTAACGGTATATATCGCGGTATAAATTTAAGTGTAAAAGTTATAATAGAAGTGTTTCTGAATGGGTTTTGTAGTCCCTTAGCAAAGCTAAATTGATAAAAACAACAACAAAAGCAAAGATATAATGTATTTTTTAGAGCATTTATTGTGCAGAATGCAGATCTCAAAACTCAAAATTAAAACCCAGTACTCTATGGTGCAAAATGTCCCCTGGGATCTATATCAAAAGGTAATTTCCTTCTTTTAGAAAAATCCTAAATGACTGAGTTGTGTTTTTTCCACCTGGACCTTTATGCTCTGCCATTTCTCCTCTAATCATCACGCTGAAACCTGTGACAGGCTGTTATGATGCCACAACTATCACACATTCACATATGGAGTTTTTTGTGGAGCCCCTAGCGTCACATAGGTTTACATTACCAAAGGTTTATGACAAACGCTCTTGCCGAAAACCAACTCCCGTGTGCGCACGGCGAGAGAGGAGAGGGAGAGATGCTGTGCTGCTGCCAGAGGAGACACTGAATGAGTTCCCTCTGAGCGGTAAGTCGCTAAAAGAGTCTGAGAAGTCCGGGGCTGTTCATAAAACATTAACTCACTCACTCACAAGTTCTCCAGCAACACATGTTGCACGTGCTACGCTAAATCACGGACGTGAACCAGCTCCTCTTGCTCTGCTGTCTCTGTGCTCGCAGCCATTTTCACACTGAGGCAGATGTGATGACGTTATTGACGATAGGATGGTAGAGCGTAAATCTCTACCGTGGGCCAAATTTATATCATTTCTACCGTCTACCGCATATACCGTGCAGCCCTATGTAGAGGTGCAGTAAGAGCCTGTTGTCTGCAGCTCTTCATCAACATCTCACTTTTTCTGCTTTTACTCTTCCTCCCTGCCGTATTATTAGACTTGTCTTAATTGAAGAAAAGCCGCTAATGCAGTTTAGCTAATTCTTTATTGTGAAGCATCAAAATAAGGAAATGTGGAGTTTTTCGAGCAGCAACTTCACACAACTTCTAATACGGCTGATAGCAAACATGAATCAATGAAATAAAGCAGATATATAAAGTAAATACAGGATGCAGGAGAGAAACTAAACTACAGAGATTCAGTTACAAGCTACTGAAGTACTGAGAGCTGAACAGACAGAGACTTTTAAAAACCATTCTCTGTGGTCTCATGCAGACAGAGGCGTGGAGAGTCTCCCAACACACGGCTTGTTTGAGGGGGAGAAGCGCGGAGAGGCAGGGTTTGCTGCGGTCAATTAGACGCCACCGCTGCCCGCTTGATGGTGGGCAGCCTGGCTTTTGGAGAAGGAATAGGTGAGCAGCTCGGCGTGGCACAGGGCATCTAAACTGATAACGGAAACACGTTACACACAAAACACAACAACAAATTGGCGCTTGACTGGACGCGGCTAAGAGTTACAGAGGAAAAAGCCCACGGTATTATACAGTATGTGTGCTACTGTGGTAACTTCATCCATCTCACAGACTGATTTAGCGTAGCTTGTGCAACATATGGACCGATGTCGCACTGTAGACCAATGTACAGACATTAAACAGAGGAGCAGCTCTGTGTCTCTCTGAGTGTTGATGGAGAACCTGTGAGTGAGTGAGTGGGGCGGAGCTGTGTGGAGAGTGTGAGAGAGGAGAGATGCACACTGGTGTGCGTTATGAAGCGCAACTTGACCCTATGTCAGTATAAACGATATTGTCTAAATCTATATCTTGCTTGAAAATATATCGGTATATTGTAAAAAAAATCGATATACCGCCCAGCCCTAGTTGCTGTGATGTGATATATTTTTTTTAAGACCACCAAAAAGTCATTGTTTCCTGGCCAACTGTTAAATGCAGGTGTTGAACACTTATTTGATGCCATGGATTCACTGCCTTTGAGTTGTCTGGGAGAGAACTGAAGCAAACAAATGAACTCCAAACATGCATGAGTGTGTATTACCCACGATCATGCAGTGTGAGGGAGCGTGATGAGATGATGTAATGCAGAGCAGCCTCAAAGAATGAGTACTGGGCCTTGGGATTTGCTGAGTGGCACAGATGGTAGTTATGTAGAGGGGAGGGCTAGGACCTCGGCCTGCTGGAGGTAATCCAGGCATTACAGCACTCACGTAGAGTCACAACTCCAGCTATGGGGAAATACTGTGTTCAGAGCCAAATCTGTGATGGCCTAACTTTGCCCTAGTTATTAGTCAAGCAACCTAATATTGTTTTGTATGCATCCAGAAGCTGCATTTGCTGAAGCTTAAAGGAGAAGAGAGGAGAGAGGCCTGAGAAACAGCTTGTGCATGTACTAGCTTTATTGAGCACCTAAGGCTCCTAAGGCAGAACCCTATTGAGCCAAAAGTTTGGACACACCTTCTCATTCAATGCGTTTTCTTTATTTTCATGACTATTTACATTGTAGATTCTCACTGAAGGCATCAAAACTATGAATGAACACATGTGGAGTTATGTACTTAACAAAAAAAAGGTGAAATAACTGAAAACATGTTTTATATTCTAGTTTCTTCAAAATAGCCACCCTTTGCTCTGATTACTGCTTTGCACACTCTTGGCATTCTCTCGATGAGCTTCAAGAGGTAGTCACCTGAAATGGTTTCCACTTCACAGGTGTGCCTTATCAGGGTTAATTAGTGGAATTTCTTGCTTTATCAATGGGGTTGGGACCATCAGTTGTGTTGTGCAGAAGTCAGGTTAATACACAGCCGACAGCCCTATTGGACAACTGTTAAAATTTATATTATGGCAAGAACCAATCAGCTAACTAAAGAAAAAC
The DNA here is from genome assembly GCF_041903045.1 of Epinephelus lanceolatus. NCBI lineage: Eukaryota > Metazoa > Chordata > Actinopteri > Perciformes > Serranidae > Epinephelus > Epinephelus lanceolatus. Next base: position 39,722,832 of record NC_135750.1, read on the forward strand.
GAGTGGCCATCATTACTTTAAGAAATGAAGGTCAGTCAGTCCGGAAAATTGCAAAAACTTTAAATGTGTCCCCAAGTGGAGTCGCAAAAACCATCAAGCGCTACAACCAAACTGGCACACATGAGGACCGACCCAGGAAAGGAAGACCAAGAGTCACCTCTGCTTCTGAGGATAAGTTCATCCGAGTCACCAGCCTCAGAAATCGCAAGTTAACAGCAGCTCAGATCAGAGACCAGATGAATGCCACACAGAGTTCTAGCAGCAGACCCATCTCTAGAACAACTGTTAAGAGGAGACTGCGCCAATCAGGCCTTCATGGTCAAATAGCTGCTAGGAAACCACTGCTAAGGAGAGGCAACAAGCAGAAGAGATTTGTTTGGGCCAAGAAACACAAGGAATGGACATTAGACCAGTGGAAATCTGTGCTTTGGTCTGATGAGTCCAAATTTGAGATCTTTGGTTCAAACTGCCGTGTCTTTGTGAGACGCAGAAAAGGTGAACGGATGGATCCTACATGCCTGGTTCCCACTGTGAAGCATGGAGGAGGAGGTGTGATGGTGTGGGGGTGTTTTGCTGGTGACACTGTTGGGGATTTATTCAAAATTGAAGGCACACTGAACCAGCATGGCTACCACAGCATCCTGCAGCGACATGCCATCCCATCCGGTTTGCGTTTAGTTGGACCATCATTTATTTTTCAACAGGACAATGACCCCAAACACACCTCCAGGCTGTGTAAGGGCTATTTGACCAAGAAGGAGAGTGATGGAGTGCTGCGGCAGATGACCTGGCCTCCACAGTCACTGGACCTGAACCCAATCGAGATGGTTTGGGGTGAGCTGGACCGCAGAGTGAAGGCAAAGGGGCCAACAAGTGCTAAACACCTCTGGGAACTCCTTCAAGACTGTTGGAAAACCATTTCAGGTGACTACCTCTTGAAGCTCATGGAGAGAATGCCAAGAGTGTGCAAAGCAGTAATCAGAGCAAAGGGTGGCTATTTTGAAGAAACTAGAATATAAAACATGTTTTCAGTTATTTGACCTTTTTTTGTTAAGTACATAACTCCACATGTGTTCATTCATAGTTTTGATGCCTTCAGTGAGAATCTACAATGTAAATAGTCATGAAAATAAAGAAAACGCATTGAATGAGAAGGTGTGTCCAAACTTTTGGCCTGTACTGTATATATACGTATATATATACGTATATATATATATATATATATATATATATATATATATATATATATATATATATATATATATATATATATATATATAGTTCACCACCAAACACCACACCCAATAGTTAACACATTGTGGCCAGCATTCACTGTGACCTGGCCTGCTGGTTACATTCTTCACACACAATCCAAACCAATGCTGATGCATTCCATGCTTTGTTTCAGTTCACACCATTCAGAGTTGGTGGACCGGTTTTTCACATCTGATTAATTAGTTCACTGAAAGCCAACGTTTAACTGCTTGTATTTAAGGTAATATCAAAGTGTGAATTCCTTCCAAAAGGAAGTTGTGAGGCTCATTTGAGTGGGTGCAGTTGTCTTAGTTGATTATTCAGTGATTATATCTGATGCCCAGTGAAGTATGAATCTGAAACTGAGTCAGGTAGTTTACATCACTTCCGAGATTCTGAGTTGAAGTGGACATTGGGTCGGGATGCATGATAATATCAGCACATCATCGATATCGGCCAATATTGGCTTTAAAATGAACTATGAGAATCAGCCAATGCGCTTTTTCTTACTTCGCATAGTGAATGTAATGAATGAGTCTTACATACATTGAAAAGTATTGTATTATATGACTCCATCTGCTTGTGGGCCATGATGATAAGCGTATGCATGCATAATATGATGTTAATTCCACTACAGAAGAGCCCTGATGATCCCTAAAAGTAGATGGGGAAAAAGTGGATATATCAATATCGGTATTGGTTATTGACAGAATAAGTTATTATATATCAGCATATATCGGCAAAAAATCCAATATTATCCATCCCTAACCTTTGATGTTTTCTGTTTCTCTCTACAGGTACAAGCCCTTCTTCCCGTTCCAAGTGCAGCCTCTGCTGGGTTCGACTTGTGATTTGGAGCTGTCAATCCAAGACAGCAGACTGGTGGAAGGTCGACTCAAAGTCACCCTCATTGAATGTAGCAGGTGAGACTCTTTTTTATGAACTTCCACACACACCTAATCTATGTAAGCACCCAGTAATGGAATTCAGTACCTGTTTGTGTTTTTGGTTTGGGGCTGTTTTTCCTGTTAGGGCCAGACTCCTCTGTTCCAGTTTGGTAAAATTTAATGCTAAAGTGATATTTTAGATGATAGTGTGCTTCTAATTTTGTACCAGTTGTTTGTGAAGTCCCTTTTACAATCCCCCATGACAATGCTACAACCCTGATTCCAAAAAAGTGGGGAAGCTGTGTATTTATAGAGTTAGATATGTGTCTTTATTACATGTGAGAAAATAAATGATATGAGAGAAAAAAAAATGTTTGAGAGAAAAAAAATATTTGAGAGAAAAAGTTTTCACACTGATAGCAATAAATAATAATATTTGAGACTAAAAAAAGTTTTGAGAGAAAGTATTTTGTCATAGAATCTAAAAAAATAATAATTTGAGATTTAAAAAATGATTTCCGAGAAAGAAAAACTCAAAAAACTTTGTTTTACTCCCAAATACTATTTTTTTGCTATCAGTGTGAAAACATTTTCTCTCTCTCAAAAAAAAGTTTAAAAAAAAAAGTTTAAGTCTTTGCTCTCGTGTCAGACTTTTGCTTTCGCTGTGAAAATAATGTCATGGGCGGGGCCACGTTCCTATTGGCCAGTCTCAATTGATTTGACAGCTGGGTGAGGATCATCTTGGGAGTCGAATTCAACTGAATCATTCATCCACCATGGTGGATTCACCGGCATAGATGTGCTGCGTTATTTGGGAGTGGATATGCACACATTAACATTATGCATGTGTGGCCAAATGGAGAGGAGAGGGAAATAAACCGACAACACCACCTGTGGAATTGCACCCCAGGGAATACACTCAAACTTGTAGACTACTCTTAAAGGGATAGTGCACCCAAAAATGAAAATTCAGCCATTATCTACTCACCCATATGCCGATGGAGGCCCTGGTGAAGTTTTAGAGTCCTCACATCCCTTGCAGAGATCGGCGGGGGGAGCGGCTAGCACACCTAATGGCAGACGGCACCCCAGACTAACGTCCAAGAACACAAAATTTAAAGTATCAAAGTATCTCCACACTGCTCATCTGTAGTGATCCAAGTGTGCTGCAGCCCCGACATAAAAAGTTGTTTCGAAAAACGTCATGAACTCTGTTTTTAGCCTCACTGTAGCCTGTAGCTCTGACTGCTTCTCTGTGCTCCGCGCTCACGTGTGCGCACTCAGGGTGATCGGTGATGCACGGTCTCTGAAGAGCAGCAGTCTCGTCAGTACTGATGTCCAGATTCTCAAGTGCAGGCATTGCCAATTCCCAGTCTGAGCAGCAAAGACTTTCCTCATCCATTGGCATTGCTTTGCATTTGAAACAACTACACCACCAGGTTTCCAGTGCTCGACTCCGGTATTCTGCGGCTGTCTGAGGGTTAGGCTCATGACCTGCGGCGGCTGCTTTGTCCAGTAGCCTGAGTTCCACGTCCGTATACTCGGGCTCAAACAAATACAGTTCAACAAAGAAATGCTGTTCCTCCTCAATTTCAGAGTCTTCAGACATGTTGGGCTGTCCTTTGCTAAAAGACCGTAGTGCAAATTATCTTTTAGCTCTGTGGTTACTGCTGTCTCCCGGGTAAGCAAAGCTCATGCTTTCGCTGGTCGCGTGGAGCACAGAGAAGCAGTCAGAGCTACAGGCTACAGTGAGGCTAAAAACAGAGTTCATGTGACATTTTTCGAAACAACTTTTTATGTTGGGGCTGCAGCACACTTGGATCACTATGGATGAGCAGTATGGAGATACTTTGTGGATTCAATTTTGTGTTCTTGGACGTTAGTCTGGGGCGCTGTCTGCCATTAGGTGTGCTAGCCGCTGCCCCCACCGAACTCCGCAAGGGATGTGAGGACTCTAAAACTTCACCAGGGCCTCCGTCGGCATATGGGTGAGTAGATAATGGCTGAATTTTCATTTTTGGGTGCACTATCCCTTTAACAACAGAAGGTCACACAGACTCGTACACCAGTAAATATGGGGACAGAAGATGGACTTCCAAATATAACAACACGGAGGTCCAAAGCCGCATGAATGTAGCGCTGCATTACAGTGTGCTTTAACTAGTCTGTGGAAAACCGGCAGGAGGCCATAAATAGCCGTCCTTCGGGATGCCCAGCTGACAGCCCACGTCACCGGGCTGCGGAGTGCAGCCCCACACAGAGCGCAGAGGAGGAGAAGAAGCCACAAGCTGTGGCCTCAGCTAAAGCAGGACAGAGAGCAGGACAACCTGTTAACATAAAGTTAACAGAACTAGCAGAAGTAGAAATAAAAAAACAGAGCGAGCTTACCGGAGCAAAGGGAGCTTAACGCACAGCTCAAACCCAGTCACCGTCTCGCAGTGAGGAAGAGCAGACACCATGCATTTCAAAGTCCCCTCTGAAGCTGCACACAACAGGAATGGCCAACACCGCTGTAAAGCAAAGAGTCATGGCAGCTGTGATACCATAATACACTTTAACAGTACACAAACATTGCAGCACCCATGCCTACCTTATGAGTCCCAAGTTTGAGTACAGAAACTGGAGCACGCCACACACAAAGCAGGCCAACCGGAGCGCGCCACACACAGCCCTCGCCAGGTAAATGCCAGGCAGAAGTGAGCGCGCCTGTGAGGGGAAGACCAAATAACGCAGATGCCACCACTGCACAATTAGGCTCCAACAGCTGGAAATTAGGCCCAGCTGATGCCAATTAAGGGCGGAGGTGTAGCAGCGCTCACCCTGCCACACATGGAATGTTGGAAGAGAAAAGCACTGTAGTAAAGTAACATTAATGCGTTAATGGGATAACCTGGTTTACGGTAGCTAGCTAGATGTAAAGTTAACACTAGCTGGCTAGTGCAGTTAATAACACAATCTCGGTAAAATAACGTTAGGTGAGAAAAGGGATTCATTATAGGAATGATTTTGATAACCAACTTGCTCAGCTAGCTACCCATGGAGTTGTGTGTGTCATCATCTTACCCAAACATTGGAGTCTCCACTCCCAAATAACGCAGCGCATCTATGCCGGTGAATTGACCATGGCGGATAAATGATTCAGTTGAATTCGACCATCCATGACATTATTGTCACAGCGAAAGCAAAATCCTGACACACGAGCAATGACTTTGGTTGACAATGGTTTTGAGAGAGAGAGAGAGAAGAAAAATGTTTTGAGAGAAACATTTTTTTTTGGAGAGAAAATGTTTTCACACTGATAGCAAAAAAAATAATATTTGAGAGTAAAAAATACTTTTTGGAGAGAGAGTTTTTTTCTCGGAAATCATTTTTTAAATCTCAGATTATTTTTTTTATATTCTATGACAAAATACTTTCTCTCAAACCTTTTTTTAGTCTCAAATATTATTTTTTGCTATCAGGGTGAAAACTTTTTCTCTCAAATATTTTTTCTCTCAAACATTTTTTTTTCTCTCATATCATTTATTTTCTCGCATGTAATAAAGACACAAATCTAACTCTATATGTATTGTGTATACAACAGAATGCAGTAATCAGGGTTCAAGTCCTGAAGGTGCAGACCCCTATTGAGTTTGTGCTGGTTTATGAAACATGATACTTTACTAATAACTGGAAATGATGTGCAGATGCTTCCCAGGAAATATTAATTCATTTGGTTACATGGTGGCGTTGTAATTAATGTGCCAAAACGCAATTTTGAAAAGGCCATGCCCTTTTGACTTGAAATTTGCCACACATATCCAGCTTAGTGTGCTCTACAAAAAAGCCTCTTGGACAATTAAGCCCACTGTGATGGATTCTTAGATAGTTTGTTTTATGTTCAATTCAATTTTATTTATAAAGCCCAATATCACAATTTATCATAAATAATACATTTAAAGTAATCCATATCCCAAAGTGATACATAAAAAGAGGGAAAGATGGAGAGGGAAATTGAGATGGAGAGAGACCTACAGAGACAGAGACAGAGAGAGAAGCAGGGCATGCAGTAATGACAATAGCTACAATATCATTAATTTTAGTAATAATATTATTATGATGTTGGTTGATTTTTCGGTGGAGCAGGTTTAGCGTTAGCTTGGCTGTCAGTGGCTTATGCTACATCTGAATGATGGCGTGTGAGGTGAGCCCTCATGTTCATAGTATTCCCAGAGTATTTTCTTCTCATATGACTCTGCCTGCAAATTGCATGCATCATATCCAAGTCCTTGGTGTATGTATCAATACAATTTCGCCACACAAAATATTGCGATACTATGCTATATTAATTTTTTGCCCCCACCCCTAATATTACTAAAAATTAAACCTATACAATTTCAACAAATATCTAATTGAGCCAGACATTAGACATAAAGGAAACACAGAATATAAATGTAATCTGGATTTTGACTGTTTCCTCATCTCAGCTGCCATTATATGGTGTCTTTTAAACCCTACAACATCTACGAAGCCCAACATGTTGGGCAGACCACACTTTTACTTACTGGGCTGTCCTTTCTTTGTCCAAAGCTGGCATGTTTAAATTTTGATTGGTTGCAGAGTCAAATCAGTGAGCTTAGGTGCCTGGCTTTTATTGCCTTGGAGAGACATACAAGTTACATTTGCTTTGTTGTATGTATGTCTGTGTGTGCTCTGAACCATGGTTGGGTGTGTATAATAGACTGCAGGATGATCAGATCAGGCTCATCCATTAATTATTCATGTCCTGCCCATTATAATCTTACAGTCTCTCTTTCATCGCTTTCTTCTGTATTGGTAAGTTCATTCTTTTCACATTGCCTGCTGATTTGAGTGTTTAATTAGATCAAATCATACGCTTACAGTATAAGTGCTTGTTAGACAGCTACTGTCAAAATATCAGTTGTAGTGTGCTGTAAATGTCCAGCAGAGGGAAGCATTCACCCATTTAGTCTTATTGTGAGAAGCCGACATCATGTCTCTGAAGATGATCATGCTGGTATCACACTGTCCCTGAACTAAAGCAGAGTTTCTTCAGAGGTACACTGTATTTCAGACTGAGCAATCCAAGAATTCTGTGTCATCAGCGTCAGAGGCATTGACTTTCCAGCACAGCAGGGGGCAACAGTAGCCAAAAAATACATTCTTGTGATCTTCTTTTCTTTCCAGTATCGCAACACACAGTCAGGTCAAGAGCTGAAATACTGATCAAGAGCTAAAATGATCAGCTAATGAGTCAATTCATCAATTGGTCAATCAACCAAAAAATTATCTGCAACAGTTTTCATAATCTTGTGACTCATTCTTTAAACAAATGCCAAAAATGATCTCATTCTATCTCCTCAGATGTAAAGATCCAATTGATGAAAGAATTGAATATTTTGTAAGTTGGATACATTTTAAAGGCTTGGCAGAATTTGTAACGTGTAATAGGGGTGTAACGATACATCGATCCACATTGATACATCAATTCATTAATTAACGATCCGATTACATCGATGCAAAATGAAAACATTGATCCATATCGTCATCTTAAAGATACACCTTTATTTTGAAATTCACTTAAACATGAGAAATGTGAGACTTTAGTGAACAGGTCTATTTTTATTATTTTTTGTTACAGAAGAATACTGTTTTTCATTTAAATGCCTGATACCTGGAAGAGCTCAGAAATTAAATGGTCAAATCATATTCTAGTTGTTTTTGTGAGTTGATGTAAATGATTGTGTTAGATGGGCATATGATATCACGTCATATTGATCGCAGGCTCCTGAATTGAATCGAATCGAAATCATATTGTGACAGACTTTGTGATATTGGCAAACATTATATCGTCATCCAAACGAATCGATATAATATCGTATCGTGATGCAGCTGGTGATCTACACCCCTAACGTGTAACATTCTTTAAAGAAAACATGAGTGACCAGGCAGATGGACACTGACACAAACACTAAAAGGAATCATGTTGTTTATGTGTTTCTTTTAATGATAGCAGTCAATATAACTGAACAATTATTTGAACTGTATATTGAACTAAATATTGGAACATTTCTTCTTCACCATCTTCACAACCCTGGGAGTGTGTAAAAAAATGCAGAAATTTTTGTCTGCTTTTCAGGTGGTTGACGCGACATATTTTCCGACGCACGCTCTCTGTCAGCTGGTGGGAGTGTGCTCACCTGTGTGTGTGTGTGCATGTGTCTGTGTGTGTCTGTGTCTGTGTCCCTAATATAATGGTAGGGGAAACACTGCCTTAGTTCTTAATACAGTGTGTTGCCCCCTTAAGCATCAGTGCCACTGTAGACATAGGTACTGAAAACATCTGTGATCCACCTCCATGCTTCACAGAAGGAATGGTGTACTTCTCGTCATAGACCTTGTTGGCTCCTCGCCAAATGTTGCATTTCTGGTTGTGACCAGAAAGTTCAATAAGGAACAGCCACACCACTTTTAGGGTTGGGTCAGTATGAGAAAAAATAAAAAAATAAAAAAAATAAAAAAAAAAAGGTCCAGTTTTTGTGAAAAACTGCATCAAGTCGGTAATACCGGATTTTCGCCACTTGGGGGTGCACTTGACTCATTTAAAATAAAAAACAACCATATGACAACAGAGTGACAATAACAAGTTGTTTCTTTTATTCCTTACAGATAAATTTTGCAGCTTACTCAATCAGTGCAAACAAGGGTTGCCTCCTTCATCTGGCTCAAAGTCAAAGTGTTGCCATAGTGGCGCATTCTTTGATTTCTTCGAGACTAAATTGTCCGCCATTATCGACTCCCCAGGCTACATTAGAGGCCTCGGCGCAGGTGCACTCGCACCCCCTAACTCAGTCCCCGCCCCACCCCCACCCCCTCTCTCTCCTGCTCGCTGTGCACTTGGCAAAGAGGCAGACACAGGTCCTCACAGACTCGGGCGTACTATAAGCGGAGTGGACTCCGCGAGGAATGTCCGCAGTCATTCAGGCTTCCATAGTTGAGCGCACTTCCGCGTTGTAGCCCAAGTATGCGGTCCGGTCGGTCTCAAAAAAAAAAAAAACCCCGGTCCAAGACGGAGTACTGAACCGAATTGGTATTACCGAGAACCGACCCAACCCTAACCACTTTCCTGCAGAGAGGCCTGTATTCCAGCTGAAGTTGTTATGAGTTTTTCTTTGCGTCCTGAACAATTAATGATTGGCATTTTTAAATCTTTGGAAATCTTTTATATGTTTTTCCTGATTGTAAAGTTCAACTGCCTTTTCTTGCAGGTCCTTTGAGAGTTTTTTTTCTTTCCCCATTGCTCAGTATCCAGCAAAATCATTGCAGCCCTGGATGAGATGTGCAGGGGTCTCTCAACAGCTAAAAAAACCCCTCTTGACTAGTCTTTTAACTATTCATCAGTCAATGGAAATCAAATTCATCAACCCACTGAGGGCTGCATTCAAAATCACACAGAAAATCAAAGTAAATTAAAGCTGCAAGCAGCGATGATCGGGCCCTTGCACCTTTGTGCAACTCAGCGGTGCTAGCAGGACGCCGGCTGACATGGCTGTCCTTTTCTGTGAAAGTCAAACACTGCATGCAGGAGTGAGATGGTGTTTTCTACATCAAGTGTGGGTGCAGTGAAGACCTGACAAATGTCATTAACTTCAGTACCATTCCTTTTGTGCCTCCTGTGTTCATAAATGTCTATACCTGTCATAAGAATAGGATAACAATGTGTTAATTTAAAAACATACTTACAGTACATAGAAACTGCTGATGAAAACTTTATGGCACACTTTGTAATATCAGCAAATTGCTGTCCAAAAAATCAATATATTTTAATGAAACTTGTGATTTCCATCCCTCATAATTTCACATATGTCTACAAATTTTTATTTGATTGATCATATTAACTTTAAGCTGTAATGACAACTTTCTGAAACCTTGCTCCAATAAATATAATTTTCAAGGCTTTGCTGTGTTTTTTTTATGATCGACTTTTGTTGTTGTTTCTGTCTTTCTCAACAGGCATGTTGTGTTCTTATGCTTTGTGAAATGTCTAAAGTTATGATGTGAAAATGCATACTCCAGATACATCAAACATGCAAATCATACAAGTCAGTGCATCACATCCATTAACAGAGCCACACTGCCCTCCACTGGACATGAACTGTCCAGAGATCAGAGAATGCCTTTTGCTGCCACACACACAGTGCTAAATATGGACATGTTCAATTTTTTGCTTTAAGTAGGTGGTGCTAAATGAAAAATTAAATATTGACATTTATATGGCTGTAGTCTCCTAGTCGACCAGTCGATTATTTGGTCAACATGTTCTCGTCCGACCAAATTCTCATTGGTCGAATAATCAGCGTGTTACTTTCATAAGGAGAAAAGTGCTACATCAATAGCTTTCCAGGATTAATCTATTATTTCCTGCAGCGGGGGGGACAGGCTAAGGTACCTGTGAAAACACCCCCTTTGTTGACAAAAAGTTGAACTTGCCCACCCTACGCTCAGCGTTGAGGTGACGCAGACCTCCTGTCAGTCTCTGTATACTGACACTGTTTCCCTCAGTGTAGACGAAGCTTGTATTTACTTGTATTTCATAGATCAGAAACGCTAAATTGTGTGGACAGTAAAGCCTCCACTAAAATAGCATTTTAAGTCTTGTGTGTGATCTTTGGGATTTAGCCTGGCTTCATATGAGCAGAGGAAATCTCTGCTCGTCGCTAGGCTAATGTATACAATGTAAAATGTCATAGGCTGGCGCTAATAACGTTAGCGTGTTGTATTTGCTTGGAAAACATGTTTAGTACAGGACAGTTGTTTTGTCAGTGAACTTTGTGAGTTGTCATGGAGCCAAACTGTGTGCTGTTACCTTTGTTAAGTGTTGTCGTTGTCCCTAGTTTTAGATGAGAAGAGGAAAAGATCACTAGACACTAGGCTAATTTATACAATGTAAAATGCCATAGACTTGTGCTAATAACGTTAGCGTGTTGTATTGGTGAGGGAAATGTGTCCAGATAAAGACAAGTGTTTGTCTGTCAATTCTGCGACTTATAGTGAGACTGATTTGTGTACTTGTGTTTGAAATTGTCTCTATTAAGCCATATTTAATGTGTGTTTTGAATCAACTAAATTTTACAGCACTTAACACAGTCCTCCACCGCCGACTAGCGTTTTGGAGGTGTAACTGCAGAGTGACAGACACACCACCGCAGAAGTAAAAGTAACGTGCAGATTTTTTTTTTTTTCCCACGACTAATCGATTAGTTGAAGATTATGTATGACTTTAGTCGACCAAGATTTTCTTTGGTTGACTACAGCCCTAGACATTTATGTCTCTTTAGGCTTCACCACTAATGCAGCATGTGAAGTGAGGCAGATTGGACACTGTAAAGTCAAGTTACAACAGCTTCCTGTGTGATTTTGGAGACATTGAAATGCGCCGGCCCATGACGGCCACAGCATTTGACATATTCAAAACCTTCGAACATCCATCCATCGATCGATCCATCCATCCATCCATCCATCCATCCATCCATTTTCATCCACCAGGTCATGGGCGCAGCAGGCCGGGTAAAGCACCCCAGACATCCCTCTCCCCGGCAACGCTTTCCAGCTCCTCCTGGGGGACCCCAAGGTGTTCCCAGGCCAGACGAGATATGTAATCCCTCCAGCGTGTTCTGGGTCTGCCCCAGGGCCTCCTACTAATGGGACGTGCCCGGGACACCTCCAGCGGGAGGCGCCCAGGAGGCATCCTAATCAGATGCCCGAACCACCTCAACTGACCCCTTTTGACGCGAAGGAGCAGCGGCTCTACTCCGAGCTCCCTCCGGATGTTCGAGCTCCTCACCCTATCTCTAAGACTGAGCCCATCCACCCCACGGAGGAAACTCATTTCCACCGCTTGTATTCCCAATCTCATTCTTTTGGTCACTACCCAGAGTTGATGACCATAGGCCAACACCCACCGAGAATGTGTTCGACTTTACACCAAGTATGCGGACACAGCTCTCACTTTGGACATACAGGGACCGGATGCCTCGTAGCAGCGAGCCTGGCACCCTGTACTCCTGTAGTACCTCCCACAAGACCCCCTGAAGGACGCGGCTGTAAGCCTTCTCCAGGTCCACAAAGCACATGTAGACTGGATGGGCAAACTCCCATAACCCATCCAGCAGCCTCGCACGGGTAAAGAGAGTTCCACGGCCAGGATGGAATCCGCATTGCTCCTCCTGAATCTGACGTTCGACAATCGGTCGGCGCCTCCTTTCCAGCACCCTGGAGTAAACTTTACCCGGGAGGCTGAGCAGTGTGATACCCCGATAGTTGGAGCACACCCTCAGGTCCCCTTTTTGAAAATGGGGACCACCACCCCGGTCTGCCACTCTGCAGGCACCATACCCGACCTCCATGTGACACTGAAAAGGCGTGTCAGCCAAGACAGCCCAACAGTGCCCAGAGCCTTCAGCATCTCAGGGCCAATCTCATCCACACCCAGCACCTTGCCGAAAGGCCTCCTTCTTCAGCCTGACAGCCTCCCTCTTCGGTTGCCGCCCCGACAGGCACCGCCTTCTGACCACAGCTCCTAGCAGCCACCTCCACAATGGAGGCTTTAAACATGGAACACTCAGACTCAACCTCCCCCGGGATGCACGAGAAATTCTCCTGGAGTTGGGAGTTGAAGACTCCACGGACAGGGTCCTCAGCCAGACGTTCCCAGTTCACCCTCACTACACGTTTGGGTTTACCAGGTCTATCTGGCAGCCTCCCCCGACATCTGATCCAACTCAGCACCAGGTGGTGATCAGTTGACAGCTCTGCTCCTCTCTTCACACGAGTGTCCAAGACACACGGCCGCAGATCTGCTGATACTACCACAAGATCGATCATTGATCTTTGGCCTAGGGTGTTCTGGGTACCAAGTACACTTATGAACCTCCTTTTGCTCGAACATGGTGTTCGTTATGGCTAGTCCATGACTCAAACAGAAGTGCACAAGCACAAACAACAGTCAGAGACCTTCTCTTTGCGACCTGCAGTCGCATTGAGACGACCCTCTCGTTCTCCGGGGAGAACCCCAACACAGCGGCACTCAGCCGGGGGCTTGTGAGTATCCCCACACCTGCCCGGCACCTCTCACCCTGAGCAACTCCAGAAAAAGCGAGAGTCCAGCCCCTCTCCAGAAATTTGGTTCCAGAACCGGTGCTGTGCATGGAGGTGCTCCACCTCCCGCACCAGCTCCAGCTCCTTCCCTACCAGAGAGGTGACATTCCACGTTCCAAAAGCCAGTCCACGACACCAGGGATCCGCATGCCAGGGGCCCCGCCCATGCCTGCCGCCTGGCACACAATGCACCCGACCCCGATTTGTGTCCCTGCGGGTGGTGGGCCCACAGGGCGACGGCTCCATGTTGTCTTTTCAGGCTGAGCCCGACCAGGTCCCATGGCCTAAGGCCCGGCCACCAGACGCTACCGGGCGAGGTACTCTGCTCCCGAAAGGTCAGTTTCATCAAGGTCTTTGAATGTGAGACTTTGAAAGACCATGAAGCTTCGAACAACTTTCCATAATTAAGGCTTTTTGATGGGACACACCAACTTTGAAACTGATCTGGTGAAATATCTTGGAGTTTGTTAAAATACGCTCCCTGGAAATGGCCAGAAATGCACAAAAGTATGTTCAAAAGCCAAGAGGCTTTTTCGTTCATCTTGGGCTGTTACATATGCCTACCAATTTTCATATCTCTAGGAAAAATGTGGGGGCTGCTCGGTTGAAATTTTGTAGGGGGCGCTACTGAGTCATACTTCTACTGTTATTATACACATGATTATTGTCACATATGTATACTATCAGATATTAATATATCTCAACATGTTGTACCATAATAGCCAGAATCATAATTATAATATTATTAGTTTCATTAATGTTGTTGTAAGCTATTACCGTTACCGTCTGTCCTGCATCTCTCTCTGTCTCTGTCTCTCTCTCTGTCTCTCTTTCTGTCTCATTGTGTCATACGGATTACTGTTAATTTATTATGTTGATCTGTTCTGTACGACATCTATTGCACATCTGCCCATCCTGGAAGAGGGATCCCTCCTCAGTTGCTCTTTCTAAAGGTTTCTTCCGGTTTTTTTTCCCCCATTAAAGTTTTTTTTGGGGAGTTTTTCCTTATCCGCTGCGAGGGTCCTAAGGACAGAAGGATGTCGTATGCTGTGAAGCCCTGTGAGGCAAATTATGATTTGTGATATTGGGCTTTATAAATAAAATTGATTGATTGATTGATTGAGTCGCCTTGGCACATCAAAGCAAAAATCGTATCAGACGACACAATTTAGGACTTCTGATTTGTGTGGCAAGTTTTGTGAGTTTTCAAGCATCCCTTGCCCCTTTAAAAACAACTTCTTGTTTTATAGTGAATAGGGTGTCACTATGGCGACAGCGTTTCATTAAAACTCAAAAGCTTCATTTATGAGTATCATCAAGGTCTTAAGACTTTTTATCAGCATATAGGTGGGTGTGATTGGAGTTCCTCTGTGGATGTTTTCAGGGCTGGACTTTCATCATATGTGTGAAATTTTGAAAAGATATGCAGACGTGGAGTCAAGTTGCAGCAACTTTTGTCATTATTTCAAAGCATCAAAATTTGCCACTGCACCATGGCAATGCTCTTCATCGAAAACTCACAGTTTTCACAGTAAAGCATCATCAATGTCTTAAATAGATTATTCCCAACTTTTGACAGACCCTGTCCCGCCTGCAGTTGGTGCTTGGGCCCTAAAAATTGAAATCACAGGCAGATTCAACTTGGTGAATTTTATCACAGCAACTCATAATGTGACTCAGTCGTGTGTATGGCCCCTGTTGGCCCATATGCTCCTGATGAGTCAGCAGTTGATGTCCTGGGGGATTTCCTCCCAGACCTTGATCAGGGCATCAGGGAGCTCCTGAACAGTCTGTGGCAGTACAGATGCACAGATACATAACGTCCCATAGGTGCTCAGTTGGATTTAGCTCAATGGCATCAATGCATTTTTCATCCAGGGCCCTCTGCACCAGTGTTAGGTCTGATAATTGGGATGAAATCCCGGTACCTAACAGCAGTCAGGTTACTGTTGGCTATGACATGGATGTCTGTGCGACCCCCCCAGGATAAGCCTTCTCAGATCATCACTGACCCACCACCAAACTGAATGATGTTACAGCCAGCGTAACGTTCACCACGGTGTCTCCAAACTCTTTTTCAGGCCTGTCACGTGTGCTCAGTGCGAACTTGCTCTCATCTTTGAAAAGAAGGGGGCACCAATGGATGGACCTGCCAATTCTGGTGTTTCCTGGTGAATGCCATTCCAACCACACGGTGCTGGGCTGTGAGCACAGGTCCCACTAGAGGACGTCAGGCCCTCATGCCAGCCTCATGGAGTCTGTTTCTGACAGTCTGGTCAGAAACATGCACACCAGTAGCCTGCTGGAGGTCATTTTGTAAGGCTCTGGTAGGGCTCCTCCTGTTCCTCCTCGCACAAAGGAGCAGATGCCAGTTCTGCTGCTGGGTTGATGCCATTTTATGGCCCTGTCCACCTCTCCTCGTGTAACGGATGGTCCCCTGGTGTCTCCTCCATGCTCTTGAGACTGTGCTGGGAGAGTAGAGTGCGGTACGGGCTGCATATTTCTGTCCAAACCTGACCGAGTCCGAGAGAAAAGTACCCGAACCTAGCCAAACCCGACAGTCTTTCTGTTTTGTTATGTCCGAAACCGAACCGAGCCCGACATTATTTAATTACTAAAGTACTGAGTTTGTGTCACACAGTTGTTATGGTTACAGGCTATTTACCCAGTTACACCTTGTAAATGACCGTAAAAAGGCATTGATTTGTGCTATTCTGTTAGTAGATTGTTTAAACACACACACATTACGCAGTGTCATCAGCAGTTAAAAATATAATAGCCGTTCTCCCTCGAGCAGCTGAGTGTGTGGGTGCCCGGTGGAGGTTTGTGAGCTTGGCTAGAGGGTGTTGAAGTGTGCACAGCCCAGTTCTGTGCTCTGGCCCGTCAGGAGAACCACGAACTGACCGAACTGCTACTGCTACAGAATTACTGGCGCTGTCTCTGGAGTTTCAGAGATGAACAGCAGAAACAGCCAATGTGTGTGTGTGTTCTGTTCAGGTGTTGTCACGTAAATAACAGTCCCCAAGCAATAAACAGGACAGACAATAGGATTTTATTTATTTTTACACTACATTTTCACTGAAAGCTGACCGAATCCGCCCGAGCCCGAATACAATTTATACATTTTTGACCGAACCCGGCCTGACCCGTCGGGTACCATTGGGACCCATCGGGACCCGTCGGGCTCGGATTGGTTAGCCACACTCTATGGGAGACACTGCAAATCTTTTTTTTTTGACCGCACGTATGGATGGAGAAACTGCACTACCTGTGCAACCTGATTGGGTTGCAGGTACCCCCTTATGCTACCAGTAATGACAAGAACACTAGCAGCACAGAAAACTAGAGAAGAATCAGTCAGGAAGGCTAAGGAGAGGGCAACTGTCTATAGCCACCACATGTAAAACCATTCCCTTTTTGGGGGTTGTCTTGCTTCGCCTCACCATTGCGCCTGTTGTCACTTTTATTTGCACCAAAGCAGGTGATACTGATTAACAGTCACTTATGCCTCCTAAATGGACAGATTGATATCCTTGAAATTTAACAGACTTGATGTTACACTGAGACCATTAAGTGTTCCCTTCATTTTTTGAGTAGTGTATGTTAAGCAGGACTGCCAACTCTCACGCATTGACCTTGAGTCTCACACTATTGACACTTTTCAAATGTTCTTCAGCCATACGTCCATTTTTTTCCTCACGGTGATAAACACATTTATAGCTGATGTCACGGTGCAAGGACACAGACAGGGCTAGACAGAAAAACAGAGCAGCACAGGGCAACAACAGCACCATGTAAAACCTGTCAAGCCAGCAGCTGTTTGGGTTTTGATGCATGTCCATTTGTAGTTATGGGACTGGTGCTTGGAGTTGCTGAAAAGTCTCAAGAGAGTATTCATTTATTACACAGCATATATTAAATAATTCTTGTTGAATCCATAATGTTGCCAATGATATGATGAAAAGTATTTACATATTAGCTTTGCTCACAATGGAACGACAAGGTATTACTGCACATTACTGTACAGGGAAGGTCAGCTGATATGATACTGAATATATCATGAATAAAAAAATGATGCAGCAGTCAGTCTCCGTTGTGGTGGAAGTGCAGAGAAACAAGGACAACTACACCAAATAGTGCAGTATAAAAGCTATGGTGCAGGTTAAAAAAGGGGGGCATGTAATTTTAAAAGACAATAGACTATAGAGATAAACAAACATCAAATATTATTTACTGAAATTCAGCAGTCAGAAAACTCAATGCTAATGAGCTTCATCAGAACTGTGTGTGTGTCATATGATCAGATTTAATTAATGGTAACCAGTGAACCCAAAAAGTGTCATCAGATTTTGATTCAAATATTGCTTAATCCTGCTGGGGCAAAGAAATATGTGACATCACCTTTTCCTCGCTGTCCAGGTCAATTCAACCCAGTAAAAAGAGCACAGAGAAATCAACAGTGGGTACAGAGAGATACACAGTGAATACATATTGTTTTGACTTTATTGGTGCTTCTACACGTTTGTGGTAGAATCTCACAGTTGCTTTCACGTGTCTTGTGTCATGTTGCTGCAGACTGTTCATTCTGGGCTCCTATGACAGAGAAACCTATGTTCACTGCACCCTGGAGCTGAGCAGCCACCAGTGGAAGGAGAAGACTCGCAGCTCCATCAAACGGGTAGGTTCTCCTCCTTATTATTTCTGCTTTACTCTCCTCCTCTCCTTCTTGTTCCACTTCTCATCCCCTCGGTTTAGGGTTGCAGGGAAGCATACGTCATGGTACAGAAAGCAAGTTTTAGAGTTGTGCTTGTTTCCAGATCAACATGAAAGTGTACATTTGATGTACAATACAAAGAGTTTAAAGGTACAAAAGTTAGTAGTTAAAAAAAGAAAACCTTTGACTTTGCCAGGATTGTGTATATGTATGTGTATATATACACACCATAATATATATATATATATATATATATATATATATATATATGTATATGTATATGTATATATATATATATATATATATATATATGTATGTATATATATGTATATATATATATATATATATATATATATGTATGTATATGTGTATGTGTGTGTATGTATGTATATATATATATATATATATATGTGTGTGTGTGTGTGTATCTTAAAACTCCCTGTTAAAGAAAATAAACGTGCAGGAGCAGCATACCTATAAATAAAAATAGAAGGTGCAAGATGTTTAAAGTGCTCATTGCAACACAGGTCCATTTAGTAGTTCAGTGATGACACGGTAGGGGGCACAGTTTTTTCACAATTCAGATAGCCTGTGGGTGGTTTGGTAAACAAAGAACATCTTACTCTTAAACAAAAAAGTCTTTCCCCTCCATAATGTTGTCAGACCCTTAAATTCATAATTTGAGCCTGTCGGTGGCAAAAACAGACACCTTTAGTGGACACAAATTAAGGATGCACAGATGCCTTGAGTGGTTACATTGCAGCCTGTTGGGTTGCTGCTGATTGCAGCCCTATTGCTCAATAGTAGTAAAATTTTAAAAGATTGCTGCTCCAGTTAGTCACTTAGAGACAAAAATAAGATCCAGGTTGAAAAATAAAATTACCCTTTAAGCCACACTAAAAAATGTTCCAGATTTAAGTTTGGACACTGATGGAGTATCAGTATCAGTACCTAAGAATAGGACTGTCTTAGTTGTCATTACTCACTTTGTGTATTTCAGTGTTCTCTGCAGAGAGAGTGGGTACAAGTGAAGTGTTATCTCTCTGTAAGAGCTGTAACAGTCAAATAATTGTCAGTAACAAAGAGTGCTCCACTGACAGCTCACAAAATTCACAGTTCATTGAGAAAACTTCACCTGTTGCTGAGCTCTATTTGTGTCCAACTATAGCCGCTGATTTATCTTTAAAAATTGTACCACAAACACCTCCTCTGCAGATACCACATATTGGACACCTTGTTTCATTGACACATTAATACAAGCTTATTTTCATCTTCCTTGCACTGATAAGATTCTCCCATTATTGACATTTGGAGTGGCAAAGAAAATTTTCAGGCCCCTCCGGCAAACCTTTTCTAATTGCTGCAATTTGAAGATATTACAGTTCTCACATCAGGCATGTTTTGAAGTGACTAATGACCATTTCAGAGTGAAATGTCAGCCCTAATTGCTGGCTCTGGTTTCAGCAAAACCCACAACTTTTTGTAATGTTCCTCATCCAGCAGGGGGCAGTGAAATATTAGGCATCCCTCCCATAACTAACCACAGCATTCCCCAAACAGCAGTTCATTCTACATCATAATAGGTGCAGCATGTTCCTGTTTTATAAAAACTTTGCAAGCACAAACACAATACAAACGAGTTTGTATACAAAATTGTTGTTGGGAAACATCTGGGGCCAGATGCCACAACACTGTAGATTCACAACCGAACCCTCTAGGGGGGTCCGGGAGCATGCTGTCCCGGGAGAACATTTTGTACATTTTTGATTTAAAAGCATCATTCTGGTGAATTCTGAGAGCCAAGTTATGATAGTATATGCCTAGATTTCAACATCTTTGTGCTTTTTATGTGTGAAAAATGTTCTATTTTTACTGATAAACACACTAGTGGTATGTTATGGTGAAGGGTTACACTTAAAATA
This sequence comes from Epinephelus lanceolatus, assembly GCF_041903045.1. NCBI lineage: Eukaryota > Metazoa > Chordata > Actinopteri > Perciformes > Serranidae > Epinephelus > Epinephelus lanceolatus. Next base: position 39,742,766 of record NC_135750.1, read on the forward strand.
TGGCAAAGGATTAATGGTTAAACATTTCAGTAATCAAAAGAAAAATGACTAACATACTGATCTGCCTCTGGAGGGCCAGTGTTTCCCCTATATGCAACTACCAGCTGAAATATGACCGCTGCTGCTGATTATTATTATTATTTTTTTTTTGTCTTAGCTCTTTAGAAACTACCGTTATATTATTTGGCGCTACGGACGCTTCATATCCAGGCCTATACAGCAGGTCTATACCTTGTCCTTTTATTAAACAAACTAAATAGCCTTATCTTATTCATCTTATGTCATTTCTGTCTCTACATGGTCACACGTTTACAGTTCTCTGCTCTCTGTATCGCGCATGGCAGAGTTTCGCCCCAATGCGTACACACACACACACACACACACAAACTCAAACTCAAACACGCACACACACACACACACACACACACACACAGAGGTGAGCACACTAGAGCGCGGGCGAGCCATATCATGTCTCGTCAATATATGGGACACACTGTGGTATTTTTATCATCATAAATATTCAACATTAAAAGATGATCAGCGAGACATAGGGCTCATGTTGAAACTGACTTTATAAAGTGTGGCACATCATTACAATTTAACAGGGAGGTAATGGCTCAAATGTAGGTAAAACATGATGAATTCCTCTCACAAAAATAATTTACAATTAAAGCTGCAAGCAGCGTTTGGCGGGACCTCGCACTCGCGCCCGTTTCGGGCCCCAGCTTATGTCGTCACTGTGAATTATTTAGAAATATCAAACATGTTGCCACAAACATCAGAAAATCCTTACAGAGCTGAACGTTTTGATGTTTGAATGCTTTCTGTAGCTGTAGGTATGGATAAGTGATGTCACGATATGCAAATTAGATGAGTGAATTTATTCCCATCAGATTCCTCGTCCTTTATTTTGAGGAAGAGACAACAAAAACAACACAAAACAAAATAAATTTACTATGTAAATATGTTCAAAATGTTGTTTTACTGAGATGTATGAAATCCAATATGGCTGCTGCCTAGTGACGTCACAATATGCAAATTAGATAAGTTAATTTACTCCCATGACAAACTTTGGGTCATGATGAATAATTTTCTCATTTACAGTATGCCTTTATCTCTCACCACTTTCAAGCCACAGCCTTTTGAAATGTTGAAATGAAAATGGAATATTTTCCTCAATAAAGTCTGGCACCTAAAGGGTTAAAATGGAGATTGTGCCCATGTCATGTCTGCATGTAAGATTTAGACACACACACACATCATGTTTCTGTGAGTTTGTGTGTGACAGCGGTTGCCATGGTGATGAAGTAAGTGCACCTGGCAGAAGAGCAGAGAGAGAGAGTGACAGAACACAGAGAGACCTGTTTTAGTGGAGATTTAACTCCTCGAAGAAGTTCTTCCGATTCCCAAACCGTTGGTCCAATCATCAAAATAATGTGATCATGAGAGAGATAAAGTTATACAGAAGATCTGTTTAGCAGCAGTTGAACTGGTATGTGTGCGTCTTTAAAGCCGACACAATAAACGGTGTAGGAGGAGATGTGTTTTTTTTTAAGAGCACATTTGAGGGGAAATCTTACTTTGAAAGGGCAAATAGCTCACTTCCTGTTGGATTTAGGTCATGGGTGTTAGCGTGTTATTTGTAGGTCGAACACTCCAGTTTTGGTTTGATCTTGATACGACATTCCTACGGGCTGCAGTGGCCAGTTTAGTGCACCTATGTGGCGCTAGAGAGCCCATTTTGGCACTGTAGGGGTTAATAATGTGTGTGTTCTGTTTCAAATGAAGTTTCTGCTGCTGTAATCTGTCCTTTAAAGATTGTGAGACACACAGACCAGAGAACCCTGTGGCTGTGTCTGTGTGTGCAGCCGTTGTCATGGCGATTAATGACTTGCCCGCACCTGTGGCAGACACAGACACGTCAGGAGAGCAGATCACCAAAGGCTGTTTATAAAGGGATTTAACTCCTCGAACAAATGCTTCGCATACCCAAACCGTTGGTCCAAGCAAGAAAATAAAGTGATTTTGAGAGACAGCCATGTCTCGTGAACGCGCGTGTCGCGTTTTATATTTCTCGAGTCAAAAATGTGGTCAGGGGAGCGAGTTTAAAATGTGTTGCACCCCAGCTGTTTCCAGAAATTTCTCCTCTGAGTTTACATGGGAGTGAATGAGAAAAAAATCAGCGCTCCCTTCGCTTTGGAGCCACTCAGCAAAAATGTGTACGTGTGAGAGATTCCATGTCAACATATCTGTGAGCTGGACAAATTTTCCTACGTTTTGTGGTATAAATTGTGTGTGTACAGTGAAAATTGTGGCCATGGCAGCGAGTTAAAGACAAAAGTTTTAGACGATTTTTAGAGCCCTCTCCACTCTAGCTCACAGCATTCCATGCAATACACACCCATTGTAAAGTGAGAATTTCTCCACTTTTGCTCATGGTACTTTGAGAGGCACAGATGAAAAACGGTAAAAGATATGAAAAAGATGAAAACATGAGTGAATAGATGAGACCTGTGGCAACATTTGAGAGTTGGAATGGAGTCTGTAGCACAAAGTATGGAGACGCTGTAAATGCTAGAAAAGCCCTAAGATTGGTCTCTTTCTCCCCCCTGCTGCCATTCATTTTCTATGGGACAGCTTTCGAGGATCGACAGGACGTTTTTCTGACATCTCACCTTATGGAGCCCATAAAATCCAAACTAAGTGAGTAATGAAAAAGTTACGAATAACTTTTGATTAGAACGAGTTAATCTGTCATCTGTGCAAGTTTGAAGCCGATTGGATAATCGGTGTATGAGAAGAAGATTTTTTAGGAAAGGCAGTTTTAAGGCAAAATCTTACTTTGAAAGGGCAAATAGCTCACTTCCTGTTGGATTTAGGTCAGGGGTGTCAGCGCGTGATTTTTAGGTTTTCATGAGATGAACACGCCACTTTTGGTTTCATGTTTCTATGACATTCCTACAGGCCGTGGTGGCCATTTTTGTGTGCCTAGGTGGCGCTAGAGAGCCCATTTTGGCACTTTAGGGGTTAATGTCATGATTTTCTAAACTTTTTCACCGGTTCTGATGTGCGTGCCAATTTTGGTGAGTTTTTGAGCATGTTTAGGGGGTCAAATTCCAGTTCAAAGAGGCGGCGGGAGAAAGAATATTAATAATAAACGGAGCCTTCGGCGAGGACTGGTCTGTGAGAATAAACGCAGCAAAAAGTATAGGGGGGGTCCTCGCCTTTGGCGAGGACTGGTCTGTGAGTAGTCCACTACTGTTGGAGTCAGTCCACAATAAACGCACGCAGCAAAAACAAGAGGGTCCTCGCCTCTAGGCTCGGTCCCTAATTAACTGTATTGATACTAGGGGTGTAAATCACCAGCTTCATCACGATACGATATCGATACGATATCGATTTGTTTGGATGACGATATCACAAAGTCTGTCACGAAATGATTTCGATTCTATTCAATTCAGGAGCCTGCGATCGATATGACGTGATATCATATCCCCATCTAACATAATCATTTACATCAACTCACATAAACAACTAGAATATGATTTGACCATTTCATTTCTGAACTCTTCCAGGTATCAGGCATTTAAATGAAAAACAGTATTCTTCTGTAACAAAAAATAATAAAAATAGACCTGTTCACTAAAGTCTCACATTTCTCATGTTTAAGTGAATTTCAAAATAAAGGTGTATCTTTAAGATGACGATATGGATCGATGTTTTCATTTTGCATCGATGTAATCGGATCGTTAATCAATGAATCGATGTATCGATGTGGATCGATGTATCGTTACACCCCTAACTGATACCCCTAAGATTGACATTTTACAGAATGCTGTACAACCTGAAACAAAAAAAAAAAAAACACAATCAGTGAAACAATGCTAGGCGTCTCTCAACTAATATTCACTCTCCTTGTTATCTCACCTGTAGCAATCTCGGTTAAAGCTGTGCGATTTCTTTTTATTTTATTTTATTTTAGTTAACTAAAAAAACACTTTTTCAAGAGTGTCCTGGCCAACACAGGCAGACATCATAAAACAAAAATACAAAATCAAAATATACAACTCCAAAACAAGCAATGTTAAACTAACAAAAAGACAAAATGTGAAATGACAAAAAAGGAAAGCTTAAAGTCAGCAACAAATGCTATATGTGAACCATAAAAACAAGAAAACAAGGGCAACAACAAGCAATTAAAAAGACCAGCTGAAATACTCCCTGACATTGGCATATAGATGATGACTTACAAAATTCCGACAACAGTGCTTTGAAATGGCCAACAGGAACCAATGAGTGCAACTTTAAATCTCTCTGCAGAAGATTACACATGTATGGAGCTGCATACATAAAGGCTATTTTGCCAAACTCCATATGTACTAGGGGTGGCAATCACCAGGGGACCCACAATATGATATTATTGCAATATTAAATGTGCTGTATTGTGATATAATGTTTATTGTGATAAAATATATTTCGATTTATTACCTGCTTTTACAACTGCAAATTATTTCCCCAAACTCAGCTTTATATTTCACTTCTCTGTAGAGCTTGGGTACGGCTGTGTTGGTGATAAAATTGGGGACTGAGTCACATAGCTGAGTTCCAGTGTATTTAGCATGTAACAAAAGCCTTTGTTTTCAACAACAGTGTGTGAACGCAGTTCTTTGCGCATGAAGTAGGTGATGGACTGTTTTTTTTCTTAGCTCTCTCGGAGTTGGATGGTAGTTTTGTCAAGCTAAGTGTGTCGAGTGTTGGTTAATTTTTCAGCAGAGTGGGTTTAGCATTAGCTTGGCTTTCAGTGGCTAACGCTGTCTCTGGTTGTTGGAGTTAAGGTGAGCCCTCATGTTTGTAGTAGGGTTATCATGAGAACCGATACTTTGGTACCAAGTCCAACACGCAAAAAATACGTTGGTACCTGTTTTTTTTTTTTTTTTTTCCGGTACCATAAGTACCAGATACAACTTTGCCCTCAGTGGGCCGTGTCGATTCCTGTCGGAACCGACGGGGGCAGTATATGTGCATGAGTCAGTGCCGAGGGCGAGTGCCGAAGAAGAACGTCTGTTCTCCATCGTCTTTGCTAGAAACAATTGCTTTTACAAGTGCTGCTGGAGCCGCAACACCTGGGCTTGTCGAAAAGTCAGTTAGTATGAGTCGTGTGTGGAAAGAGTTAGGGTGAGGCGCCATTTACACCGCAAGTGATGCGTTTGCGTAGCGCTTGTGAACAGTCGCTGTTTACTCACGTTTTCATCTTGGTGAGCATGTTAACAGGTTAGAGCATTCACACCGTATACGTTCTACGTGCTGCTTGTGTCGCGCTGCTTTCGCGAGCAACCTCAAAAATAGAAGAGATGCTGATTTTTTTGCGCAAGTCGCGTGCGAATGGTCATGGTATTCAACAAAAAACACGAGTTTGCGTGTGTTGTGACCTCTCTCGGCCACCATAGACATCTCCCCCTTAACCAGGTGAGACCTGACAGGCACATGTTTCATGTACTTACCCATTTGTAGTGCTAAATATTAATTCTCCAAGCGTTGGAATAATCACTGGCGCACAGACCTGTCCACCTTGGGCTTTGGGTCCAAACTCACTTCTTCTTTTTTGGGGTTTCTTGGAGATTTGCAAACATGGTGCACTGCCTCCACCAACTGTTCGGGTGTGGTTTGTATTTTGATGGGACAGCAGCGGCCGCTGGGCGACGTGTCTGTTCGGTTTTGGTGTGAATACACGTCTGCTGCTGCATCACTTGCGGTGTAAATGAGGCCTTAGAGTTAAAGTTTGAAACAGTTTTAATAAAGTAGTGAATTACATGAGTACATGAGTTCTGTTTTTTGATTTTTATTGTGGTATCAAATGAGCATTGAGAATCATGGAAATTCACTGGTATTGGTATCGACTACAGAAATTCTGGTGTCGTGACAAGCCTAGTGCATAGTATACCCAGAGTATTTGATTCTCATATGACACTGCCTGCAAATTGCATGCGTCATATCCAAGTCTTCCTTTCCTTCCATGTTAAAAAAATCCAATATAAGTCCAGATGTTTGATTGAAATGCTGATTGCACATTTCTGATTTCTGTCTATGGGGCCTCCATCTTTGTTTTGATGAACTTCCTGCCAAATGCCACTGACTGTGACCTCTGCTGACCTCACCAGGAAATAAAACATCAGCACCATCTAGTAGTCTTTTACCAAAAGTTGTATTAAAACATGTATTTGCAAAAATTAGTAATGTATATAATAAAAGATTGATACTTCCATGTATTGATACAATGTCGCCATGCAAAATATTGCAATGCTATGCTGTGTTGATTTTTTTCCCTACCCCTAATACAAACCTTCCACCAGAAATGACCCCATGGTCAGTAAAGCTGCCAGCAATCCAGTAAGTAATGAATATGTGAAGCGTTTCACCCCAGCACTCAACCAATACAGACATCAGTGCAGCCCAAGTGGACCCACTTCAAAGCACTTGTATCCCTTTTTTGTCAATATACGCATAGAAATGAAGCTTGACGGTGGCATTTGAGCCTGGTTTATCAGCCTTCTCCAGTCTGCATGTTGCCAGCAGGACTCTGTAGTAAGGATTAAAGGCTACACCATCTGGAAAAGGTCAATTCACCGTCTTTCTCACTCAATCCCACTTACTCCTGATTATTGCCAGATATGAACTTCCCTTGCGTTTCTTATGAAGATGGCTGCTTGTCTTGTGTATGTTAATACTTTTCATGCCATTTTAAAATTCATCCATTTTAACCACTTGCTCTTGCTTATCACTGTCCCTCTGTCTCTCCAGGGGGAAACCCACTGTCATCAGGGAGGGTCAACATATTTGTCAGGGCTTGTTAAGAGTCTCTATTTTCCAGGCAAATATCACTGTTTAGTTTCTGGCTCCACACACAATAAAAAGTCACAATACCAGTTTTGAATTAGACTGAGAGTCAAAGGCTGTTTTATAATGAGGTATTCAAGTTCACAGACATTCTGTTTGCTCAGTGTTTCAATTGCTAAATATCACTCTACACTGATATTTGAATACCTAGAGTATATTTGCTTTACTATCTATTACCTAGAGTCATATAGTGTTTGGTAGCTTAACAGCATTTAGTGGAGCATCTATTCATCTTAAAGGTCTCGTTACCAGAGCCTGCATCCTAAAACACATGCTTTTTTTCCTCATTTACATTTACACTCACCAACACCTCACATCCTGGAACTGGCAACATTTAAGGAAGGCTAAGATCATCAAAAGGCCACTGTTTTGGTCTTTTTTTTTATCCCTTTGTGAAACACTTAAGCTCAATTAATAGGCTGGGTCAATTGGACAATATTAGTTCATTGCAGATACTGTTTATTGTATTTTGAGCTGTTAAATAACGTTCATACAGAAATGCCAAACATACTGTATGTAAAGGCCCAGACAGAGCAAACTGACCCAAGAGAACACACTGCAAGGGCTACAGCCGACTGCCAACCAGCACATACTTTCTGCGCCTGCATGAGAGGAAGTAACTCTCCACACCAGCAGATGGCAGTAGTCTGTAATCGTCATTCATATTGGGAAATCGGAAGACTGTCTTGATGCTAGTTAGCCAGTGTAAATTACCCCAGTGTTCAGTAGTTGACGTGTTAATTTGGCATTTGTGATGTATTTATGTTGCTTTTATTTTGTCATTGCCCATGAACACAGAAGTCTTATATTTTGAAGCAACAGTAGACAGAGTTTACAGATGGAAATTGACAATAAAATTAAACAGGGCAGTAGTGTTAAGATGGAGATAAGCAACATGGAAAATAAACAAGTAGTAAGGATGAATGGGCAGAGTTTAATGGAGAGGGCAGCAAGGTATTAACTGCATTTATTTGTGTCAAATTGTCTAATAAGTTTGAGTAGTTTGGTGTAATTGCTAACTTTGAGCTAAGTTTAATGCACTGTTTTGTCTTCTGTTTGTTAAATTTCAGTGTAGCTCTTATGTTGGTCGATGGAATTAATGAAGAACAAATTAAACTGCATTAGACCATCAGTACAGGCTTGTTTTATTTCGACTGGTACACCGCAGCCAGTTAGAAAGAAAAATAATCTAAATATGACCTCACCTCTGATTCCTCTCTCGTGAGCTGAGACTGCCAGTCAGAGTGATTTCATTCACCAGTGGACTCTGCCATAGCTGATGCTAATACAACATGTTGAATTGGCTTTAAAAAAAAAAAGGTAACAAGGCAAAGGTGCGGGACATACTACACCAACTATGCTTAAGGCCCCATCGTTGCCTGACAGCCAACCGTTGGCTTGGGTGTCAGGGCCTTGAGAGGTTATTTACATTCAGCGTTACCATGTCATAGTTGTCCACCAGAGGGCACTGAGCAAGTTTAATTTTCAATTTTTCAAAATATCCTGATTAATCCATATCTTTGACACAATTGTAGATGTCTTTATAGATGATGATAGATAGATGATCTTTTTTTTGCGATTTGGAAACATACATTGTTTTTCTCACTGTTATGGTCATCAAATAGATCGCCCTAAGAATGAATCCTAAAACCCAGAAATGAGTTAGCATTTTAGCACTCCCAGTTTCCTTGTGTCAAAGTCATAGGGTTTTTTGAATGGGTGTTTGTTTAGATATCTGAAATAAGGTCTGTGGTTCACACAAGCTTAACAGCTTGACATAAAATTCAAAAGTAAATACCCCAGAGTAAATTTTGAAGCTTTTATGTGTCTTAAAAAGGCAGTCGCTAACAAGTGGCTAAATTAGACAACAGAACGTCATAATGCCGAGCACTCCCTTACAGCTTCGCTGTGGTAGTAATGTTTAATCATGCGACTGTGGTGTTGTTTCTTTATAGCCTAACGTTAGCTTTTTAATGTTTAACATGAGCTTCCGGTGAAGTATTAATCCTTCAGAAATTATAAAAGTGGTGTTCATTTGTGAAGAGTATCTTGCTGAACAAAACATGGAAGTATCAGAAAAGTGTGCAATTTTCACAGTAATCCAAAATCCAATGTAAAAATCCCATAGGCTTTTTGATAAGGGAACCAGGACGACGCTAACCTCCGCCTCGGTCTACAGAAAAGCATCATCCCTGGAGCACTTTATTCTGTTTCAGTATTTTGACATAAGCTTTTTCTAAAGCCCAATTCATACCAAAGATTTGCGATGAGAGGAAACCATTTTAGAACATTGCAGAAAAAAGTTGCATCATTGTGAACTGGCCAGTCTGAACTCGACTCAAGCTGGCTGATGGTGTCACCTGCAACTCAGCTGGTCAAACTGCTGGCAGCTGGTTTTAGAAGGTAAAGCACGTCACCTGTTTCAGCATCCAATCTGCTTGTAGTGAAGTCCGCTGATCAAGTCAAAATGACCACAGAGGGTGTGTTTGCCTGCTGTGGCAGGTGCTCCATCCCTGCTGAGCCCTCTGTTTCTGGCCTCACGGTGTGCCGGTGTCTGACGTCTGACGGTTGGTTGCTGTTGCTGCTCACTGTATGCGCTTATGCCCCCCAACACACACATTCTCATTGACTGATTAATTGGTGCTGGTTATTTATATTATTGTGATGTATTGATTATGAATGCAGTCCGTCTGATGCTCGTTTTGTTTCTGTTTTCGCTGTTTCAGCACAACTACAAATGCAACTGTAGCCAGTATCTCACTATCACTATCATCTTTCTTATTTTAATAAGCTACAAATTACATTCAGCCACAAAATAAGCCGGAAAACAGAATTGAAGCACAGAGAGTTGCTGCATAGAGATGATACACTGTCTCATCTAGCTGCATTGGTGTGAACCAGCAGGTTATTAGAACATTGTGGATGCAAGTAGATGCAAGTTTCAAATTGTTTGTAGTAACTGGGTATAAGAATATTTATTAGTAAAACGGTTATTGTATCAGTGCATATATAACTAATCTCTAAGGTGAGCACTTAGGTCTTTAAGGTGACACCATCATTTTGCTCTGAATGGATTCTCCTTTGTCATTGTTGTTATACAATGCCTCCCATTGGTCAGTGTTTAGTTCAGCCACTGCTGTGTGCGCTTGCATTAGCACAGCACAGGCCACCTGTGAACTGGGTAAATGAAGCACTGTTCCATTACAGAGTGTGAGATAGGGTGGGTGTTTTTTATTACTCATTTATAGTGTGTTGAGGTTGGGGGGTTGGGAACTCTGTCAGGCGTGTTTGCACATCTGCACCGTCGATTCCATCATGGCCCTGAATGCTGATTCTTGCTGACAGCTTGACTGAATGGACGAACAACGTGTGTGCACATGTAGGCCTATACTACAGCTCGACATGTTGTGTAACATTGGATGTGCTCAGTGGGTGGCCTTGTGTTATATGAAAAGAACGTGTATGTTTACAGCTGTATGAGACTGAATGTACTGCAGGATGTTGTGTGTGTGGTCAGTCTCATAGCCCGGAGCCTAAAATACATACAGTTTCCCAGACTCTTCCAGGCACAGTGTTTTATCCACAGCAACGTTTAGCATCAGTGATAAGGAAATCACAGTGTAGAGGAAATATGAACAGCTTTCCAGTAGATGTCTTTTTCTGTTTAAGATCACATTCCAGGGTTAGAGTCAGACATTTGCCTTCACTTGTAAAACATCTGATATGATGGATATGCTTCCTCTTACATTGTAGGCTGCTGCTTTATAATTGGCCATGTTTCCGAAATGTTTTGATAATCCATGGTTTATGATCGTGAAATGATTTAACTGTAGTTTCTGGAACAGTTGCCTCTGTTGTTTCACAAATTAAATCCACCACAGACTCAGTGAATTTACTGATGTCATCAATGAATTTACTGATGTCATCAGTGACGTTGACTGTGGTGTCCAGGAACCTGCTCCCGACTCGGTTGGCTCCACTTCTAGCATCAGGGGCAGGGGCATGTGTTGAAATTTGTTTACATATCTTGACCTCAATAAGATGACTGCATGGTGTGGGGGCTGGGTGCTGCCCGCGGGGGGTGTTCTGGTGCTGCGCAGTGTGGGCCTGCCCGTTAGTGTGCGGCCGGCGGTGGGGGGCGGGTTGGATGGGCTGGGGTCCGGCTTTGGGTCTGGGGGGGTACTGGCGGGGTTGCGGGTTGGCCTGTGCTCCTGCGTGTCGGGGTTCCGGGGGGGCGGGGGGGGGCTGGGTGGGGCTCGTCATCCGTGCACCCTAGTGGCGCGCCTCGTCCTTCTGCTGGGGGTCGGTTTGCTGCGGGCGGTGTGGCCCAGGTCGGGACCATTGCGGGGGCCTGACGCTGCAGTTGCTTGGGGGGCGGGGTTGGGTGGGGGCCTGTTGGGTTTCCTTGGGGCCCGTCTGGCCCGTTGTCCATGGGCGCTGGGGGCCTCGCGGCACCGGGGTCTGGTTGGCACCACCTTCTAGCCCCTCTCATCCATCCCTCCAGCCTTCGGGCCGGGCCTACACTGGCCTGGCCTCCTAAACCACATTTAGTTCACCCACCACACATTCCACAGTTTTAACGCACCACAAACATTCACTCTTCGAGGTGCAGACCACTGATGGATTGGGGGGCTTCATGATGGGGCAGGATATGGGACAGTGGTGTCCTGTAGCCCTCCATACTGCCCCCTGGCCCATCCTTATCTGTCCTCCAATTTTAAAGCACCACACACACCTACATCTTGGGGGACAGATGGGAACAGGTTCCAGGTGCCTTAAGGCCGCACGGGCTGCAGGACAGCAGTGTGCTGTAGCTGTCAGCCTTGCCCCCACCTATCTCCTATGTCCCTCAATTTTAATGCACCACATCACATTTATGGGCACTCACATTCACACTCACGGTGTAGGGTTAATGTTTCTCCGTCAGGGATCGGAGAATCATAGTAAGAGGGGGGGTGGTGGGTTTAGACACACTGTAGATACGCATGGCATGGCTCGTGGGGCCCGGCCTGGGCTGGGGGTTGGAGCCAGGGAGCTCATTTACATCATGGTAGGTGTCGCTGGGTTCCCGGTGTCGGGGGGGTCCCGTGGCCCTGTGGCGGGTGGGCCGGGTGGCGCCCTGGGGGCTCTGTGGGTTCCTGCCGGAGTTCTGCCTCCTGACCGGCTGTGGTTTTTGGGCCCTCTGCTAGGGGGTCCCGATGGGGGATTGACTGCTCGTGGTGGGCTGCTCTCTCCTGTGTGTTGGTGGGGGCCCGTCCTGGGGGGTTCGGGCGGGGGGCCCTTTGCGGTCCCCTGGATCCCGGTGCGCTGGGGGCGTATGCCTTGCGGCATCGCCGCCTCCTTGCCTGCCTCATCCGTCCCGGCGGTGGGTGGGCGGGCCCTCCTGCCCCGCCCGTCTGGGGTGTGTCTCTGGCTCCCTGGGGGTGCTGGCCATTGCCGCCCCGGGTCCTTGGGCCTGCGTGGTGTCCTGCGGCCTCTGCGGCTCCCTGGGCGTGGGGTCTGGGCGCTCCTGCGGTCTTGGGGTGCCATATCACCCGCCTTCCCCCGCAGGGCTGGCCCTGGACCCTGGTGATGGTTTTCATAAACACATTGGGAGGGTTCAAATACACGCATGCATGTTCGATACTTCAGCTCTGTGACGCATTGCAAAGAACCGATGGGATCACTTAAAAGGGGCCCGCCTGCTTCTCGAACCTACCACACTGTGCTGGCAACTCTGGCACAATCGGGCTTTCCTCCTCCACAAGGACTCTCACATTTCTGGTGTTCAGTGTAGACTTCTCTTTTGTTTTTGTTTTTCAGTACAGTATAGTAGACGTGTATATGTTTATTTTTGATAATCTGTATGGAGCACAACCACCTCAAGGCCACAATACATCATCTACACTGCTTGTTTCTCCTCTGTTTTTTTGTTTGTTTGTTTGTTTGTTTTTTCCTCCTTCTTCTCCGCATGCACTGTCGCTATATAACTCAGGACTTAAGCACCTGCCCCTCAATCCCCCCTGCTTGTTCCTTACTTTCCCCTTGACACACTTTGGTGTATCACGGCCCTCTCTGGCTCACATTAGGAAGTTTTTCCAATAAAGGCTGATAGGCTAGTCTCCAGGGAGGGTGGGTGACGGTCACAACCACGCACAGTATGGGTATAAAATACTTGACTGCAAGATTAACAGTGCATCAATCTTCATAAGAAGCTTACACCCTTTTGTGGTGCTAAGCTACGAAGACCAATGCAGACAGGTAGGAAAAAAAAAAAAGATTACTGCATGTTGCAGCGACTTCGCTTTGCAGCTGCCTTTGAACGGCATATAGCAGTGATCCAGAGTGTTTATTCCCCTTGTGGCTTAGGGTGAGAAGGAACAGGACAGTTTCTCACATTCCCACTTTCCACACCAGTCCTTATTGACCACTAAGCACATGAATTCTCCACTTCTTTTGCCGGAGTCCTCTGCTAGTTCCTGATATCTTGTTAGAAACTGATATGACACGGACGTCATCCAGCTTAATATCCAAAGCTTGCACAATAGCTATCAGGATGCTAGTTTGGCAGAAAAATCCCTGCTTTCAGGGTCACAGCTGGTGTTTGATCCCTCCACACTTGCCATGGTGCCCTCAAGGTAGATATGGATGTAGAGATGGAATTAGAGATGGTCTTTCTTATCTTTGCGGTCGCGATTGTAGTGCCCATCCTCTCCATCTTTTTGTTGATCTTTACTGATGTTTACAATTAAAAGCCTCGACCAGGCTAGCTAGCAGAGTCTCAGGAGAGGACAGTTTACAGAGTGGTGAGTTGATGTCTTCATCCCAATGAACGACCCGTTGCACCACCGTTCAACACCAACTACAAGAAGCACCACCTACATTTGCAAAATAGACGTAAGAGCATGAACTTAGCCCTTTAACTCTGCAGATTTTCCGCAGAATTCAGGAATAGAGATACTGTTGGTAAAACTCAGAATGTTGTCACTGTCTCCTTTACCTCCTTGTGGATGTGTATGACAATTGTGTGTTGTATTCAGTTAGCATTAAAATGTTAGTTTTAAAAAGTTAAAAAAGTTAGTGGTGTAGGGAAAAGAAACATCAAACATAAGATTTACTGTTAATAGTTTGTTGTTTTGGGACATATCTGATATGTGAAACCAAGGTATTAAATTTTGAAATCCAATTGTGATGTTTGTCACGCACACATACTCAAAAAAATTGTAATAATCTAAAATACAATAAGCTACAACAATACTGCAATTAACATTAAACCACAAGTTCATGACTGTGACAGACACTCAGTACATTGGACCATTTTGACAGTGATTGAAAGGGAAGAAATTCAAACAGTCTAACATTTTCTTTTCCTTACTGCCATATATTTGAAGTTAATGGTGTTTGTAATAATTGGGGTGGGGGAAAAAATTGATACAGCATAGTATTGTGATATTTTTGTGTGGCAGTATCGTATCATCAGTGCCAAGTGTCGACTTTTTGTATAATATAAATTATTAATATGACAAATACAATTTAGAATAATAAAATCACTTGCAAGATACATTTTGCTGCTGCAAAAAATTACTGAAGTGAGATCAACAGACTGAAAACAATCTTATTAGATAAAACAGATGTCTACAGTTTTTCTTTGGTTTTTCTTGACATAATTTACAGTTGAAAAAAGGTAATAAATGGCAATATATCACAATATATTTTATTGCGCTACTCAGCATATCCCAACATATTTAAAATCACAATAAGTTCCAATTAACACAAGAAATTTGTGCTCTAAATAAAGTTTCAGCGCTTAGTGAAAAACCTCCTAAGCCCTATGAAAAGCTATTATGGCTTAACTATACAGACCAGTGAGCAGTGATAACTAACATGTCTTTGGGGTCATCAGGTGGGAACCTCCTTTCACCAGTGTTTCGTCTAGTTGGTCCCACGACACCTCCAGGAGGCTAGACAGTGATCTCTGGCGTCCCAGAGATACTCCCCTGATGCCAGCTCTCACTGCTCCCCTCACCGACCCAACAACCTCCTTTACCTTACATTACACATGGCTTTCTCAGCCCATACAGCACTGCCATCTTCATCAAACCCAGGCTCCGTTGATGCGAGCTCCAGGTAGTGACGGTGCCGATACTGCCTTTCCTAGCACATTCACCATACCCTATTTCACACGCTACATATGATAACTCCAATATAAGCTAAAGTTAAAGGAGATAGAAAAGATTAACTCACAGAATCAGCAAGCACACTCACCTTGCAGCATGGTCTCAAACAAAAGGGATTCAAATGGGCCACTCCCACACTTAAATAACCTTCCTCTTCCTAGATTTTCTCCTGAGAGGACTGATTGGTGGATCTCTCCACCTGATCTCAAGGAGTTATGTACCCTACCTAGTAGTTCCCCCTGCTGGCCCCAACTGACATTATTCCTCTTCATCCAAATCCACTGACTACATCTAGCTGCTTCATCTGACATTTCCTTCCCTGTCTTCCTCAAACTCTGCCCCCGCACTCCGAGTTACCCCAGGAGCGAGACAGCTGATCTTGCTATGAATCCCCTACACCCCACTTTTACTGGACAAATCCTAGTTTTCCACCCTCGCTGCTCAGCTTCTGCTCCTAAGTCTGCATACCTAAGCTTTTTTCTTTCATAGGCTTCTTCCACTGAGGCTTCCCAAGGAACTGTCAGCTCAATGAAATAAACTATTCGTTGACTCACTGACCACAACACTATGTCAGGCTTCTGATTGGTACAAAACTATTTCCTGGGGAACAACAAGCTTTCCCCCTAAATCTACTTGCATTTCCCAATCACAAGCACCTTCTAGGCGGCCACACCCTTGCCTCCTTACTAGTGCTGCACAATTAATCTAATCGCAATGGCAATCGCGATGTCAGGCTGTGCGATTACATAACCGCATAAAAGGCTGCGATTTGTGATTTAATGTAAATAAATGTTAACGTGTGTGCCTGTGAATGTGACTACCTCTCCTGTAGTGTGTGGAGTTTGTTGACATTATGCTCACAAGCTATCCTGGTGTGTGCAAACTACAAACTATATAATAACACATTAACAACAGCAATTTTGCTCAGTTTCGGCCCACTTGACATGCTGCTGTGTTGTGCTATGGCGTGCTGGAATTTGTCATATATGTGTATATATATATATATATATATCTATATATATATATATATATGTATATGTGTGTGTGTGTGTGTATGTATATATATATATATATATATATATATATATATATATATATATATATATATATATACACAGTACAGGCCAAAAGTTTGGACACACCTTCTCATTCAATGTGTTTTCTTTATTTTCATGACTATTTACATTGTAGATTCTCACTGAAGGCATCAAAACTATGAATGAACACATGTGGAGTTATGTACTTAACAAAAAAAAGGTGAAATAACTGAAAACATGTTTTATATTCTAGTTTCTTCAAAATAGCCACCCTTTGCTCTGATTACTGCTTTGCACACTCTTGGCATTCTCTCGATGAGCTTCAAGAGGTAGTCACCTGAAATGGTTTCCACTTCACAGGTGTGCCTTATCAGGGTTAATTAGTGGAATTTCTTGCTTTATCAATGGGGTTGGGACCATCAGTTGTGTTGTGCAGAAGTCAGGTTAATACACAGCCGACAGCCCTATTGGACAACTGTTAAAATTCATATTATAGCAAGAACCAATCAGCTAACTAAAGAAAAACGAGTGGCCATCATTACTTTAAGAAATGAAGGTCAGTCAGTCCGGAAAATTGCAAAAACTTTAAATGTGTCCCCAAGTGGAGTCGCAAAAACCATCAAGCGCTACAACGAAACTGGCACACATGAGGACCGACCCAGGAAAGGAAGACCAAGAGTCACCTCTGCTTCTGAGGATAAGTTCATCCGAGTCACCAGCCTCAGAAATCGCAAGTTAACAGCAGCTCAGATCAGAGACCAGATGAATGCCACATAGAGTTCTAGCAGCAGACCCATCTCTAGAACAACTGTTAAGAGGAGACTGCGCGAATCAGGCCTTCATGGTCAAATAGCTGCTAGGAAACCACTGCTAAGGAGAGGCAACAAGCAGAAGAGATTTGTTTGGGCCAAGAAACACAAGGAATGGACATTAGACCAGTGGAAATCTGTGCTTTGGTCTGATGAGTCCAAATTTGAGATCTTTGGTTCCAACCGCCGTGTCTTTGTGAGACGCAGAATAGGTGAACGGATGGATTCCACATGCCTGGTTCCCACTGTGAAGCATGGAGGAGGAGGTGTGATGGTGTGGGGGTGTTTTGCTGGTGACACTGTTGGGGATTTATTCAAAATTGAAGGCACACTGAACCAGCATGGCTACCACAGCATCCTGCAGCGACATGCCATCCCATCCGGTTTGCGTTTAGTTGGACCATCATTTATTTTTCAACAGGACAATGACCCCAAACACACCTCCAGGCTGTGTAAGGGCTATTTGACCAAGAAGGAGAGTGATGGAGTGCTGCGGCAGATGACCTGGCCTCCACAGTCACCGGACCTGAACCCAATCGAGATGGTTTGGGGTGAGCTGGACTGCAGAGTGAAGGCAAAGGGGCCAACAAGTGCTAAACACCTCTGGGAACTCCTTCAAGACTGTTGGAAAACCATTTCAGGTGAGTACCTCTTGAAGCTCATGGAGAGAATGCCAAGAGTGTGCAAAGCAGTAATCAGAGCAAAGGGTGGCTATTTTGAAGAAACTAGAATATAAAACATGTTTTCAGTTATTTGACCTTTTTTTGTTAAGTACATAACTCCACATGTGTTCATTCATAGTTTTGATGCCTTCAGTGAGAATCTACAATGTAAATAGTCATGAAAATAAAGAAAACGCATTGAATGAGAAGGTGTGTCCAAACTTTTGGCCTGTACTATATACATATACATACATACGTGTATATATAGGGATGGGTACCACACCCCGGTATTGAACGAGCCGCGGGGCTACATTCTTCAAGACCGCAGTATTGATAAGCTCTGACCTTAACGGTTCTGCTATCGGTACTGGAGCAGTCGCGTTTTTTTTCTTTTTTTCTTTTTTTTTTTTTACAAGTTAAACGTTATCTTGCACATTTATCTCACCAACTCCATCAATTATCTGTCATTGTATCATAATTTCCACTATTCTCCCTGAAGACGAGAGATCTGTCTCGCTCACCCTGGCTACCTGCTGTGTGTGAGTGGAGAGCAGGGGGGCGGGGCTGTTCCAGTGACACAAAAACACACACACACACACACACACACACAGAGTAGCCTACCTTTAGATAGATAACGATGGCGGAGAGAGCCAAACGGTCAAAAGTGTGGCTTTACATTACAAGAGTTAATGCAGACACAGCGCGTTGTCACAAGTGTGACAAATGTTTTGCGTGTAAGGGCGGCAACACTAGTAATTTGTCAAAACACCTTGCGAAAGTGCATCATATTCAGACAGAAAGATGTACAGTGTTTGACTGCCTTAGCACAGCTAGTTCATCTACGTCCAGTCCAGGTTTGTAACATTATGCTAGCAGCCAACACGTGGAGTTAATAACCATTAGCTATTGTGCGACCCTATTTACCAAATAGGGTTTCAGATTTGGGATTTTATTTGTGTATTTTTCAGATACTTCTAAATACATGAATATAACTCTAATTATAGCCTGGGCTGGGTGTGTGGGATTCCCCCCCCTCTGGTCTATATATCCATAGTGATTAATGTTACATCACCATATAAAATACCTAGAATACCTAACATACCTAGAATACCTAATATTTTTACTTGTAGGCTAGATTTGTTTATATATGTTACAGTGATTTCTTTTCCACAGAGCTCTACGGTGCGAGCATTTTACTGCATTTGCGACTAAAAATAGTTTTGTGCAAGTAAAAGAAATCATTCAGGAGCACGCTGTGCGAGTACAGATTTCAACCAGCAGCAGAGTCCTGTCGGTTGTGGGTTGAATGGGGGTCACAGACAGGAATACGTATTCCTGTCAAATATGGCGGCCATAGTGCTCCGCGGTGCAAGATAACGGCTTACCGGCAATGGAGAAGCCTGGCTCCAGGTCCAATATTTTCCTCTTTGTTGATGTCAACAAAGTTGTTGACTGTCCAGAAGTACCTGAACAGCCGAGCCGTGGCGGCACACAGGTACGTGACGTGTCAGAGGAGAAACGAGCCATTCACATTAGTCTTTGTGGCAGGTAACGGTCCACGCACTTTAGGGACTGTTCTTTACTTGTCAGGGGAGGAGGGTGCCTGGTTGATTTTTATTTTATTTCTTTATTTTATTTTGATCCCCCCTATGTTAATCACTTATTGATGCTGTTTTTGAAGTATGAATAAGTCAATAAGTAATTTATTCCATTGAAATATCATTGATGTATTATAGAAAAGTGATTTATCTTTTTATAAATGACAAAAGGCACATCTGCCTAATTTTTGCTGTGGTATCGTGATACTACTCAGAACCATGATACTTTCACTGGTATCGTACCGTGGGTCCCCATATTGGTACCGTGACAACACTATTATTTTATGTATTTTACATTTCAAGTTGTAAAAAGTAAAATGTTTTGTTAAAAAACTATTTTGTTGCATAATGAGAATTGAGAAAATAAAGCAATTTATGTTCTTAATTTGTTTTTTTTTCTTCCTCAAAAAGTATCGATAAGAGTACTGTTAAAATACTGGATCAATAAGCAGTATCGATAAGAGTAGTAGTACCGTTAAAATCTTAATGATACCCATCCCTATACAGTGCCCCCCCCCAATATAATGTAGGGGAAACACTGAATCAAGCAAGAAGACTTATGATGCTGTTTTTTTTTTATTATTATATTGTAATCGCAATCGCAAATCGCGATATTGTCCACTCAAATTGCAATCACACATTTTTAACGGAATTGGCTAAGGTCCACGGATACGGTATTACTCAAATATTCTTCAACCTCTAGCCTTGCTGCTTTAAGCTGCCCTCCCTTTTCCTGGCTAAACAATCTAAACAATCCTTTAACAAACTTAAAAGGGTCCCTGAATAAAGCTGTCCTTGCATATTCCTTCTTCCTCCTCTTTTTCCTGAGATGCTCTGCCCTTCTAAGAGCTGCTAGCCTGCCTCTCAACTCCTCTTGCAACACATTAATTCCCTCCCTTTCTTCTTCTGTAGCCTTTTTCCACTGCTTTCTTAACTGTCTCCTTTCCTTAACTAACTTCACTATTTCTCTTTGCCGCCTAGACTTACCTGACTGTACTCTCTCACCCCTCTTTCTCTCATGCACCCCAAACCTCTCTGCACCATATGAGTAAATTATATCTCCCATGTTTTGTAACTTTTCTATTGCATTTCCTTTAAGCCTGCTTAAGATTACTGACAAATCTCTATTAACTATCTCCCTTTCTTTACCGTCATTTGCCCTAGGCCATCTAACTCTAACCTCTTGCTCCATGGTTCTCTCTCTGACTGGCCTGCTAACCTCAGTGTCACCTGCATCCCCTCTTACTACTACCTCCTCCTCCTCCTCCTCCTCAGTGTTACTGATATCCTGTGAACTGTGGTTTTCTACCTGTCGCTGGACTTCATCCGACTGGCTTGACTGACTTCTTAAGAAGTACTGATCAATGCGGCTACTCTGCCCTTTCTTTACCACACACTTCTTCTTTCCCTGATGAGTTCTGAGGCCTTTTATTGATGTTGCTTTCTGCCAGCTGCAAGGACAAACCTGAAGCATCTTGTTCTTGGTTGTGCTACCTATGCCCCTGACAAATGCGCTCGCCTTGCCCTGAGTGCTGCTAATTCTAGCCCTGGTGGATAGGTCCATGCCCCCATCCTTCACTGAGTCACAGATCCAATGCATAGTCATGTCCCTTTGAAAAGGCTGTGACCTTGTAATCCACCTGTGAGTCATTTTCCACCCTCGCTGACTCTTGGGGTATTTTCCTTATGTTGGCTGTAGCTAATTTGGTTGTGGCAAGGCTGCTACGCCTCACCACTGCTGCCATGGGTTGCTAGCCCATACCAGCACCTTATAATATTGTATTATGGCTTAAGTATCATGGTAGTATTGTGATGTGGATCCTCTTCCCACCCCAAATAATAATGAAGTCATGCTGCCCACTGGGTAATGTTGTTTAAGTAAAATAAATAAATAAATAAAAATTTGTAGATAGCACTTTGTGTTTAAATGTATGAATTTAGCAAGTCTGTTTGTTACGACGGAGTATTAGGGCCACAATGAAGAAAAAAAATTCGGAGATTTCGAGAATAAAGTCGAAATATTACGAGAAAAAACTCGTAATATTTCGAGAATAAAGTCATAACTGAGAAAAAGTCATAATATTACAAGAATGAAGTATAAAATAGATCAAAATATATAGGTTACGGCGCGCACTGTTTTAATATCTCCTTGCTCAGTGTAATATTAATGTGCCTGCCGCAGCTGGATCTGTGAGTGTTTGGTGGCTAAGAAGCCTGTTAAGAGTGGGTCAGCTCGATCTTATAACTCCTTCTTAGTGAAAGATCTTCTTAAGCTAAGAGCGATCTGGGAAACGCGGAAACGCAACATACAGGGAAAATGTGTCCAGAGTTTATGACATTTAGCGGAAGAGCTAGAGCCATTTGACTAAAGCTGATGTTATTACTGCTGTACCATGATGTTATTAGGCTAAATATTACATTTCTAACAGTGTCTGAGCTGATTTATTCACACAGTATGCTTGTAGGCTGCTGTAACATTAGGTTTACAGAGGAAATAACGGGATGTGACTTAATGGGGTGAAAATATTGCCAGTGAAACAGAAACAAGCGTGTGTTAGGGGACAAGAGTCAAGAGTCACAAAGACTCACGTATGTTAAAAGTTACTTAGGCTACAACCGGTGTATTTACTGTAGGCTATGTGTCCGGGGTCCTTCGCCTGTGGAACAAGTAACGTGACCACTAACTTGTCCCCAAACGAACGCATGTTTCTGTTAGGCCTATGTGTTTCACTAACGTTCTTTATGTATTATGAAGAATGTCAGACTGGCCAATCAGTGACAGAGTTGGGCCCGGAGTTTCGACTGACACAGAACCGGCACGGTGCCGGTTCCCGAACCTAATTAAGTAGGCTACTTACAATGGCATGAAGGACAATCTGATATTCTGTTTGTTGTTGGTTATTGCCTTAAAAACTACGACTTTATTCTCGTAATATTGTGACTTTAATCTCGTTAAATTACGACTTTAATCTCATAATATTATGACTTTTCTCAGTTACGACATTATTCTCGAAATATTACGACTTTAATCTCGTAATATTATGACTTTTTCTCATTTATGACTTTATTCTCGAAATATTACGAGTTTTTTCTCGTAATATTTCGACTTTATTCTTGAAATCTCTGATTTTTTTTTTTCTTCAATGTGGCCCTAATACTCCGTTGTAGTTTGTCTCTTTGAGCATTAAGAGTTTTTCCACAATGAATCTGTGCCAGAGCAGTCATAAAATACTTAAACTATTGTAATTTCAAGGACTGATTGGAGCTCTTACATCTGAGGCTTGCTGTTCATGGTTTTGTTGTTCAGTCATATCTTGAAAACATTCAAGAGTTTTGTCCACAGCTGTCACTAAACACCTCCGGATTAGCCATGACACAGCCATCTTATTCTCTCCCATTTTCTGTTTCTTACCTTCTCACACTACAGTCAATATTCCCTTCACACACTCACACACACACACACACACACACACACACACACACACACACACATACACCACCAGTCAGGCTTTGAGAGAGAACAGGCAATTTTATGCAGGTAATTTAAGCATGTGTGACGCACCCCTCACAAACTCAGACACGCACACACACACACACACACACACACACACACACACACACACACACACACACATGCACACACATGCACACCCCTCCCCATCACGGTGGTTGTTTGATGTTCCACTTAGGGTGTCTTTGTGTCTTTAATGTGCCCCGGACACCCGATGAAAGACAGACAGTTGGTTGATGAGGAGGCTCAAACACATGCTCCCCGCTCCCCCTACAACAGTGAGTCATCCAATGCTTGAAGCACCAGACAGGCCACAGGTTCACTTTTCCACCACAATTTTTTATATGGACGTAATATTATAATCAATCAATCAATCAATCAATCAATTTTATTTATAAAGCCTAATATCACAAATCACAATTTGCCTCACAGGGCTTTACAGCATACAACATCCTTTTGTCCTTTGGACCCTCACAGCGGATAAGGAAAAACTCCCCAAAAAAACCCCTTTAACGGGGAAAAAAAACAGTAGAAACCTCAGGAAGAGCAACTGAGGAGGGATCCCTCTTCCAGGGCGGACAGACTTGCAATAGATGTCGTACAGAACAGATCAGCATAATAAATTAACAGTAATCCGTATGACACAATGAGAGAGAGAGAGAGAGAGAGAGAGAGAGAGAGAGAGATATGCAGGACAGATGGTAATGACAGTAGCTTACAACAACATTAATGAAAGTAATAATATTATCGTTATAGTTCTGGCTACTGTGGTACACTATGTTGAAAGTATATATTAGTATCTGGCAGTATACATATGTGATAATAATCATGTGTATAATAACAGTAGAAGTATGACTAATGACTAATGATGGCAGCAGCAGCAGCAGGAGGCATCTGGCAGGACCACGGCAGCAGCACAACCACACACGTCACGGTATCCAGGCATCGCTGCGATATGAGTTAACCTGAGAGACAGTGGAGCACAAAGGCTCCGGAGAAGAAGCCGAGTTAGTGGCATCCAGAATGGTCGAGTTAGCAAGATGCAGTAATAGGATACGAGAGAGAGAGAGAGAGAGAGAGAGAGAAGGAGAGAGAAGGTGCCCGGTGTATTATAGGGGGGTCCTCTGGCAGACTAGAGGCTAGTCTTAAATGTGGAGACGGTGTCTGCCTCCCGGACCGTAACAGGAAGATGATTCCACAGGAGAGGAGCCTGATAGCTGAAGGCTCTGGCTCCTGATCTACTTTTGGAGACTTTAGAGACCATGAGTAACCCTGCGTTCTCAGAGCGCAGTGTTCTGGTGGGATAATAAGGCACTATGAGCTCTCTAAGATATGATGGAGCTAGACCATTTAGAGCTTTATAAGTTAACAGTAGGATTTTAAATTCAATTCTGGATTTTACAGGGAGCCAGTGGAGAAATATGATCTCGTTTCTTAGTTCCTGTTAGTACACGTGCTGCTGCATTCTGAATTAGCTGGACAGTTTTTAAGGACTTACTAGAGTTACCTGATAATAGAGAGTTACAGTAATCCAGCCTAGAGGTAACAAAAGCGTGGACCAACTTTTCTGCCTCTTTTCGGGTCAGGATAGGCCTAATTTTCGCAATATTACGCAGATGAAAAAATGCAGTCCATGAGGTTTGTTTAAAATGAGAATTAAAAGACAAATCTTGATCAAATGTTACTCCGAGGTTTCTTACGGTAGTGGTAGAGGCCAGAGCAATGCCATCTAGAGAAACTGTGTCATCAGATAAAGAGTCTCTGAGCTGTTTGGGGCCAAGAACAATAATTTCAGTTTTGTCTGAATTTAACATCAGGAAATTGGTGCTCATCCAGGTTTTTATGTCTTTAAGGCAGTTATGGAGTTTAGTTAATTGATTACTTTCTTCTGGCTTCATCGATAAATACAACTGTGTATCATTCGCATAACAATGGAAATTTATAGAGTGATTTCTAATGATGTTGCCTAAAGGAAGCATATATAGAGTAAATAGGATTGGTCTGAGCACAGAACCTTGCGGAACTCCAAAACAAACTTTAGTACATAAGGATGATTCATTATGAACGTCAACAAATTGAAAACAATCAGATAAATAAGATTTAAACCAGCTGAGTGCAGAACCTTTTAGGCCAATTAAGTGTTCCAGTCTCTGTAGCAGAATTTGATGGTCAATAGTGTCAAACGCCGCACTAAGATCTAATAAAACAAGTACAGAGACGAGTCCTTTGTCTGAAGCAATCAGAAGGTCATTTGTAATTTTAACTAGTGCTGTCTCAGTGCTATGATGCACTCTAAATCCTGACTGAAATTCCTCAAATAAATTATTATCATGGAGAAAATCACACAGCTGGTCTCCGACTACTTTCTCAAGGATCTTTGACATAAAGGGAAGATTAGATATTGGTCTATAGTTGGCTAACACCTCTGGATCCAGGGTGGGCTTTTTTAGTAGAGGTTTAATTACAGCTACCTTAAAAGACTGTGGTACATAGCCTGTTAATAAGAATATATTGATCATATCTAATATATGAGTGTTAACTAAAGGTAAGACCTCCTTAAGTAGCCTAGTTGGGATGGGGTCTAAGAGACATGTTGATGATTTAGATGAAGAAATCACTGCAGTTAATTCTTGAAGAGAAATTGGGGAGAAGCAATCTAAATATATATTAGGTCTTATAGCTGTGTTTGAGGTTAGATAGGTAGGCCTACTATCTGAGGACAGGAGGTCATGAATTTTGCCTCTAATAGTTAGAATTTTGTCATTAAAAAAGCTCATAAAATCATTACTGCTAAGGGCTAAAGGAATACAAGGCTCAATAGAGCTTTGACTCTCAGTCAGCCTGGCTACAGTGCTGAAAAGAAACCTGGGGTTATTTTATTTTCTTCTATTAATGCTGAGTAATAGTTTGCTCTGGCATTGCGGAGGCCCCTCTTATAAGTTTTGAGACTGTCTGCCCAGATTAAACGAGATTCTTCCAGTTTGGTTAATTGCCAATTCCTTTCAAACTTTCGTTATATTTGTTTTAACTTACGGGTTTGAGAGTTATACCAAGGAGCGAACTTTCTTTGCTTTGTTAACTTCTTTTTAAGAGGAGCTACAGAGTCGAGTGTTGTTTGCAGCGAGCCTATGGTGCTATCAACAAAATGATCAATTCGGGAGAGGTTAAAGTCGGTACAGGAAACCTCTGTTACTGAAGGACTTGGTATTGAATTTAACAATGGAGGAATCATTTCCTTAAATTTTGCGACAGCACTATCTGATAAACATCGAGTATAGTAACTATTGCTGAGTGGCGTGTAATCGAGTAAAAAGAAATCAAAAGTAATCAAATAATGAGCCGATAGCGAGGGATTCTGTGGAAAGACTGTTAGGTTATCAATTTCAATTCCATACATCAGAACTAGATCGAGGGTATGGTTAAAACAGTGAGTGGGTTCATGTACACCCTGACTGAAGCCAATGGAGTCTAATAATGAGATAAACGCGGTAGCCAGGTAGTCATTATCAACGTCGACATGAATGTTAAAATCGCCTACAATAATAACTTTATCTGATTTAAGAACTTGACTAGATACAAATTCAGAATACGGGCCAGGAGCACGGTACACTATAACAAATAAAAGTGGCTGCGAGGTTTTCCAGGTCAGATGTAAAAGACTAAGAACGAGGCTTTCAAATGAGTTATAATCTAGTTTAGGTTTAGGGCTGATAAACACACTAGAGTTAAAAATGGCTGCAACTCCCCCTCCTCGGCCACTGCCTCGAGGAATGTGGGTATTATTATGACTGGGAGGAGTGGACTCATTTAGACTAACATATTCATCTTGACACAGCCAGGTTTCAGTGAGACTGAGTAAATCAATATGATTATCTGATATTAATTCGTTTACTAACACTGCTTTAGACGAAAGAGACCTGATATTTAACAGTCCGCATTTAATTCTCCTGTTTTGTCTTTCTGTCACAGAAGAGGTTTTAATTTTTATGAGGTTGTTATGCACAACTCCTCTTTGTTTAATTTTAGATTTAAATAATTTAGGTGGTCGGGGGACAGACACCGTTTGTATAAAACTATGAAAACTATGGCTGGGTAACTGAACTAGAAGCTCAGAGAGGCGTATAGGACTGCGACCCTCTGTCCTGGTCTCAACTCTGGGTTGTCAGGGATTTAAATTACTAATAAAGTTTGCCAGGTTCCTAGAAATGAGAGCAGCTCCATCCAAAGTGGGATGAATGCCGTCTCTCCTAATAAGACCAGGTTTTCCCCAGAAAGTTTGCCAATTATTAACGAAACCCACATCGTTTGCTGGACGCCACCTGGACAGCCAGCGATTAAATGATGACATGCGGCTAAACATGTCATCACTGGTCAGATTTGGGAGGGGTCCAGAGAAAACTACGGAGTCCGACATCGTTTTTGCATATTCACACACTGAGGCAATATTAATTTTAGTGACCTCCGATTGGCGTAACCGGGTGTCATTGCCGCCGACGTGAATAACAATCTTACTGAATCTACGTTTAGCTTTAGCCAGCAGTTTTAAATTTGATTCAGTGTCGCCAGCTCTGGCCCCAGGGATACATTTGACTATGGCCGCTGGTGTTGCTAACTTCACGTTCCTCAGAATAGAGCTGCCAATAACCAGAGTTTTATCCTCAGCGAGTGTGTCGCTGAGTGGGGAAAAGCGGTTGGAAACGTGAACAGGCTGGTGGTGAGCTGTGGGCTTCGGCTTGGAGCTGTGCCTCTGGCGAACCGTAACCCAACCTCGCAGCTGAACAGGAGTTACCGGAGGACAGCTAGCAGAGGCTAATGCTATGCTATGTGGCTCCGCACTGGCTACAGGGGGCTGGCTAACTACCGCAGCTACTGAATGGTTTTCCATGGTGCGGAGCCGCGCTTCTAATTCACTAAGCCTCGCCTCCAATGCAGCATATACGCTACACTTGTTACAATTACCATTGTCGCTAAAGGAGGCAGAGGCATAACTGAACATTTGGCACACCGAGCAAGAAAGAGCAGAGGGAGAAGCCATCGCTAACTGTAAAGCTAATGTAGCTACCAAGGCTAGTAACGTGCAAACAACAGCTAAGAGATTAGCAAGAAAGTCGTAGAAAGGAGGAGAGCTATAAGTGCTTAAACGGAACTAGTGTGGGTTAAGACTTGGAGTAGACGTTAAAGCAACTGAAGTGAGAAAGCAGAAAGCAGGCTAGTAGAATTCACGAGAGCAGTACAGAGACGCTGTCACGGAAACACCGGAAATGACACAACTTGCTTACGTCAGCACGTCACGCCAACTCAGCAAATTAATGCTAATTTCAATTTAAGGCCAACAAAAGTAAATTTAAACAGAACTAGGGTTGGTTTTGAGATTGTTGTATACAATAACTGACTTTGGGGAAAATAAACATATTAAAAAAAAAACCCAAATCAAATAGCTTACATAAATATTTTTTGACCTGGGACTGGGCACTATGGAGAAAATCAAATAAATTTTTGACCAAATCTTGATATTGATATTGTGAAGATATTGTGGGTTGACATTTGTTGCTTTCACAAAATATTTACACCGTGAGATTTTTTTTATCCTATTTGATATTGCATTAAAACTAGAGCTTAGATCTGGCCCAAAAAATCCAGCCCGACCTCACCCGAGCCCATGCATGTTATGTCCGAGCCCGGCCTGGCCCGCCCCTTTAACTGTAATTATGAGCCTGAGCCCAGCTTAAACCCAACAATTTTATTTTTAAGGATTGGGCCATTACAACTGATGTTTTGAACTGGAGTTGTTTGAATGACCGAAATCTGTTCAGAATGATCTTAATAAATGGTGCAACAGTGAGGAAGGATTATGTTAGAATGGGTTGTTTATTTATAATATCCAAAAAACAGTGAGGCTATTAATGAACTTATAATGAACAATGGCTACATGACCTCCGAATGGTTTACGCTACTCTACTCTACTATGATTTAACAATGTTGAATGTAAAACGATTTCTGAACAAAGTTTCTATAAAAAAAAAAAAAAAGTAGTTCAAATAGGCTATAAAAATGCACAAGGCATGGCACAAACAGGCTATGCAATCTATGACAAATGAACAATGATAACATACAAAATGAACAAAGACAACACCGGATAGCAGAAAAAGGCCTAATGGCCCATCAAACAAATTTTAGCTATCAAAACTAATTAATTATAGGCTAGTGCAAATGCTCAGGTTATATACGAATTACACACATTAATTTTGCCTTTAAGTTATAAAAGATGAATAAAGTATAAAACAAAGACTTATCAAGCAGGTTAAAACACTCCAGGACAGGTCAGGTGACGGTCCCGTGCCGCCGTCAGGTCTGATGGCAGCCTCCTGGCTGCGAATGATGGAGTGTGATAATTGGTAAGGCCTATATGTTCTGCCTGTTGTATAAATGCCACTACTACATAATAACTTACAGTATTAAACACAAGGTTATTGCCTACTTACATGGTTCTACATGTTGTCATGCAAGAACAAGATTGCATCCACGGTTGCTGGTTTCAGGGTGGTCCTCCTCTGTTCTATCATCGGCCAGCTGCGTTGAACACCCGCTCGCTGCTGCTACTTGCTGGAACGCAGAGGACGGACCTTGCCAACTTGGCCAGTTTTGGGTGCATCAAAATGTTGATTTTCCACCAGCCCAGTAGGTCTCTATCATCATCCATGATATGCCTCTGTTCATCCTCATCATCCTCAACATCCTCATCTGGTCCAACATCATCTTGGTTCTCCCACTCTGCAAAGTCGGTGTCTCTACTTGGCTTAGCTGCTGGCAGTGTGAGGCCAGTGCTCATGGAACTGTCAGTCAGTGCAGCAGTAGCAGCAGTTTCTACCGCTGGCATCATTCTCAGTTGATTGAATTTAGGCCAGAGAAGAAGAGCAACCTTGTGCAGAATGTCAACCTGTATTTTTTGCTCTATAAGCTCAGCGTGTGTCTGGTGGACAAAGGCCTGCTGCTGGGAGTCCATGGGAGAGGGCTGGCAGTGTCTCTTCAGTTTCTCAACCCAGAGGCAAACCAGGTTCAGGGCGGCATATTTATCGCCTTCCAGTTCTCTCTGGGCGTTGTAGAATGGCTCCAAAAAAGTGACCAGAAAGCTCAAGCTCACCGCGGGTCTCCAGCTTCTCCTGTAGTTCTGTATAAATGTCCTGAACTGACTTGAGTGTGAGGTAAACCATACTGAATCTCGTCTCCCCCATCTGAAGCACTGTCTTTGACAATTGCGCAGCAAGGCCAGCTTGTTTCACGTATCTCACCAGTCCCCTGGCAGCAGTTATGACCTCTCCTATATCTGGCATGTTTTTGGACAGTGTGTCGGCATGCAGACCGTGGCGAAGGACAGTATTAATAAAGTGATTGAGACAGGGAAGCCTCCTATATGGCTCCAGGGCTTTGATTATGTTACTGCCTTGATCCGTCACCCACATGATGCGGCTCAGGGAGCTGTGGTCAAGGCCAAATTTATTAACCAGCAGACGCACTATCTCCCGTCTAATATTTTTCCCTGTCTTGGTCTCATCCACGGGAAACACAGCTGTGGTTAGAGTTTTACCCACTAACATGAAGTCGGTGGTCACCCAATGGCATGTTATCGCCATGTAGCTGAGTTTTCGGTAATTGTCAGTCCACATATCTGTGCTCACACCCACATCTCTGTTCTTAAGGACATCTTTGAGCCTTTGAGTCACATCCCTTTTCTTATCCGCCTTTTCAATATACGCCTCGGAAATTGTGCTGTGGTGAGGTAGGACGGACTGGGCCGACACAAGGCCATATGTCGCACCAACATTTATAATTTCTTGAGCTAGTAATTTCTAGCTCCTGGAAGCCCTCTCCACTCACGACATAAAATGGCCTAATGTCCTTACTGCAAAATTCCACACATTTGTCAGTGAGGGCTTGTTTTGATCTCAGAGGTATGCTTTTCAAATTGGATACGAACATGGACATTGAAGGCTGACTCTTGTCTTTCTTTCCATGGCAAGCCTTCATCATATGCCTCTTAAGTGTCGAGGTCCCCATCTTTTTGCTGTCATATACCAGCATCATGCTGCACTTGGTACACTCGACGAAGCCAGCACACACGTTGTCACCGTTTACAACTAATTGAAAGCTGTCCCAAACCTCGGACTTCCCTTGAGATTAGGCCAATTTAAACGCTCCATTTCGCTCGTTAGGCCTATGCGCAGCAAGTCAAGTGTGATGCATGCGAAGGGAGGAACTCACATGTTCGTGGCTAGTGGTGCCGTCACCCCCCCAGGTGTGATAAGTAGTTGGTTCCATAGCCTAGGTCTATTATGAGGAGCCCGACCCGTCCGAGCCTGAGGATAGCGGTAGGCTGGGTCGGCCCAGGTCAGGTTCGGGCTCAGGCAGAGAATCTAAGCTCTAATTAAAGCCCTTTGACACCTGTGATGATGCTCGGGCAGGGCTGTACAATAACTTATTTTGCACGTAGCACTGGTGCTACTGAGGTTGAAAGTTTTGTAGCACGGGCCACAAAGTTGTTGCACAAGTATAGAAGTATTTAATCAGTCTATTGCACTTTGACACAATTTAAATTCTTTGTTGAGTGCAGCTTAAAAAGTCATTTTCCATGACCTTTTAAATGAATATAGTACTGAAAAAATGTAGACATTGTTTTCAATATCTATTTATTGTTATCATTATTATTATTATTATTATTATTATTATCCATCCATCCATCCATCCATCCATCCATTCATTCATCCATCCATCCATTTTTGTAACCGCTTAACCTCTTGAGGGTTGCGGGGGGCTGGAGCCTATCCCAGCTGACATTGGGCCAGAGGCAGGGTACACCCTGAACAGGACGCCAGACTGTCGCAGGGCTGACACATAGAGACAGGCAACCATTCACACTCATATTTACACTTAAGGCCAATTTGGAGTCACCAGTTAACCTATCCCCAACCTGCATGTCTTTGGACTGTGGGAGGAAGCCGGAGTACCTGGAGAAAAACCCATGCTGACACGGGGAGAACATGCAAACTCCGCACACAAGGGCTCCCACCTGGGATTATCATTATTGTCATTATTATTATTATTATTATTATTATTATTATTATTATTGTTATGACTATCATCATCATCATCATTGTTATCATTATTATTATTGTTGTTGTTTATGCAAATAGCATGGACATGGGAATGAGGGGTGCTGAGGAGGCCGCAGCACCTCCTAAAACCAGGTAATATATAAAACATAAATTTATAAAAGTTTAAACTTAGCATTAAAACTAAAGTGTTTCCCCTTTCTTACTAAGATACAGGCTGCATGAGTAGTATACAAATGTCTGTACAGTTCTCTGGTTTATGAATGAAGTGTATGAACGATACTACAGGCTGGATTCTTTGATCTGTAACAAACATGGTGAAGGCTGACTCATGAACATGTCCAACAGTGTTGGAAATTAACTTTTTCTTCGGGTGGTGGATTTTAAATTCTGCCAGCCACTCATACTTTTTACTTTTTACCAGCAACCATTCTGTTATCATATTTTTATTTGCATAACTAACTAGTGCTATATTTGCATACGGTGTTCACACAGACTGTTACTGCTGCTGCTGCTATGAGTACTGTATTTTCACAGTTACAAGCCGGCACTTCACTAATTTATGGAACCATGCAAGCCACTGCATTGTCAACAACACGGTCCTTCACATGATTCACAATTGAAAGCCATGTGTTAATGGATTTTGTCCAAGATAACATTGACAGATGACTTTTATTTTGAAATGTAAACAGGAAGTGTTGAGTTAAAAATAGATAATTACATTTTTTCATATCTGTGACACATGCTGACTATTCTGTCCTCATCTGACGTTCCAGTATCAGACTAGACAGATAGATAACAGAGTCCAATAAAGGCCAAAGGATGTGATGGATTTTGTACTTTACTGAAAGTCCTTCAGTCTCATGGAACAAACTGTAAAACTGAAACAGAACAACAAAGCAGAAATATTACATTTAAAACATTGAATGTAGCCTTGTGTACATTATTCTATACAATATTTCAAATAAATCAAATTAAACAAAGCAAATACATACAGTAGCCTAAAGCCTGTGGTGTTAGCCATTTAGTCTGTTAGCTCTTTACTAGCTTAATTAAACCATCCAACATTTCTCCATAAAACAACCAAAAACAGAATCAATTTGATGCTAAACAATTCAACACTTATAATACAAACAAAATATAACTGCTCAGCAGCTCTCACAGGCATATGCGATCCATATCCACCAAGGACAGAGTAGTGATGAACTGCATGCTTGATCCACCATTCAACTAATATAACTGCTATTTCAGCATGTCCACAAGGGGGCACTAAATCATCCTACACGAGACCAGCACACTGACATTGAAACTAGGGAAAATTAGTACAGCATCAATATAAAAAACATCATTTTCACTGTGGTATAGAACTGGTTCCGCAGCTCCAGAGGTAGGTCGAATTTCCTGAGCTGACGTAGGAAGTACATTCTCTGCTGGGCCTTTTTCCTGATCGTGTTGATGTTGAAAGTCGGATCCCAGAAAACTGAAATAGTCATATTACCCTACGCTGCGTAAAAAGAACAGATTCTCCTATTTAACATGTTTAAAAGCCTATAGCAAGTCGAACATTTTTCACCTATAACAGTCTGATGCTCTGTAAAGGTCTTTAAATCTGGAAACTAGACAATGTCATTGTGCCTTGCCTCTTTAAAAAAACAAGGCTAGGCAGCACTGGTTGTCATGTCAACATGCACACCCAGCTCATAATTAGATAGTACCTAAGGGAACACCTTTGTCATTTTTCGTAATGCACACATTGACTTGTGGCAGATGACACATAAATCGTTCGTTTCGCCTTGCCATGTCAATTAAATGGCCAGTTCTAAATTCGTTTGACAACAGCTGGCTGTGCAACAAAAGCAGATTAAAGACATGAGAGGTTGGTTCCACAAGCTGTTTGTTTCTAATCGCTTCTTCCATGGATCAATTCACCTCAGAGGAAACTCAATAGACCAGCCGCTATGTGCATGACAGACAGAGCCAAAGCCATATTACAGATATCTTGCTGTTTTCATTTGGAATATATTTCTCTCATCCTAAAGGCATACTCTCTCATTAGAAAAAACATGTTACTCACTGCAGAGTGTCAAAATCAGCACATTTAACTCCATTTAATGTCCACTGAGTTGTAATTAGCTAGATTCAAAAACAGGATTATTTGATATTTCAAGTTGTGAACCTCATTGTTTTCCATAAGACATGTTTCTGTATCTGAATACAATATGTGTAAATAATATGCCAAGATGAATATTCTTTTTCATTTACTCCCTGTTATTTGTTTTCTGAAGCCTATGAGGAAAAGGATAGTCAACAAAGGATCCTTTGTCTTCGTGGATTTGTTGAGTGTTTTCGCCTTTCAGTACGTTTTAAACTTTACTGTGCAATAGATTTATATGTACTGAATATCTGTGGTGGAAAAAGGTCTGTAATTATTTTACTGATACTTTCGTGATAAGTTTTCTAAAAACTACATGTGTGCAGGACTTGACATTAAGCTTTTATAGCCACTTGCTTTTATCTCTGCATACAAATACCATCATATACTGTATACCCCAGTGATTTTCTTGGAAGTTATGAAAAAATGGATACCGTCCAAGCCTTGTTAGGAGGACATCATTATGATACTTACGGTGTACCTGTGAGCGTGAATGTTGTTACCTAGATTTTTTTTTTTTTTTAATTGTGCAATAAGACATTTACAAAAAGAGTGAAGACAAATACATAAACAATAAACAAGATTATACAAAGTGGGACCAAGACAAAAGACCAAAACAACAAAAAAATAAATATGAAACATCATGATTTGAGTGGGTGTGCAGTAAACAGTGTGTGTGTGGTCGAGGTAATGGGTGTGTGGGATTGGTGTTGGGGGGTGGGTGGGATGAAGGACATAAGACAACCTGTGTATGTTTATAGAAAGACGGTAAAGAAAGAAAAAGTACCAAATAAATAAATGTTTTTACCTAGATTAAAGGGGGATTTATACTTCTGTGTCAAATCAACACTGTACCTAAGGCGTAGGCTCTGCGTCAATGCAGAGCCTATGCCGTAAACTACACTGTAGCCTGACGTGCACCTCCCCAGAAATGCGGTGGGCCAGACCTCCTGTCAGTTTTTGTAAGCTGAAAACTATTTCCCTCAGTGGAAACAAAGCTTTTTTTTAACTTTTATTTCAAATTGTGTAGGCAATAAGCCCCCACAAAATAGCATTTTAAATTTTGTGTATGATTTATCCTGACATCATATGTGTAGAAGAAATCTCTGCTAGTCGCTAGGCTAACTTACACAATGTAAAATGCCATAGGCTTGTGCTAATAACGTTTGCATGTTGTATTTGTTTGAAAGTGTAACTGCAGAGTGAAATAGACACTACTGCGTAAGTATAAATGCTCGCAATGGCGTAGGCCACATGTGTCGGCTACAGCGTAGGCTCTGCATAGAGCTGACGCACAAGTATAAATTCACCTTAAATATTTCAGTTGCCCAAACACAGAGAACTTGCCCTGGGCAAGTGTTAATATTGAGTCCTGTAAAAAAAAACATAAACAGGTAAATCATGAATTTTTGTTAGAGAAATGCATAAATACATCATTCATTCTTCATTCATTATTGGAAATATCATTCTCCATATATGTTGACCTGTATGTATGCTGCAGACAAATTCCACATTTTTGCATACTAGATTGTTATCATCTAAACTGGAAGTGTATCAAATGAACGCTGCCTTGATTTTCTCTATACTTGTTCATATTGGTAAAACAAACTTCCTATTATCTTTAAGCCTAACTGATGTATGAAATCATTCTGAATGCCCTTTCTTTCCGTCTGGAATGATCTGACAATTGACATGACGTATGCTTGTCTGTTTTTCTTCTGCTATGTCAGTGTTATTTAGAGTGATGGTAACCACTGAGTATATTTGCTGTTTGTACTTCTTTTAACAAAAATTACATTATATATGATGAATTGTGCAGCAGCAGAGCCAAATAAAATAAAAGCATTTATTTTTGTCGTGCTCTTCCTCCCCCACTCACTGAGGGACAGGCGTTTATGTAAGTCGGCTGTTTTAAATTGCTTATAGTTTTATTAGGATTTCAAAGGGAAATTTCAGAGATGAGATATTAATGACCCTATGACCTGCAGCATGTTAACCTGTGAATAGGCTGAAAGTGATTGTGAAATTGTGCAAATGTTAAATAAATGATAAGTAAATGTTATGTGGTCAAGTGCTCAGATTGCTCCCTATAGCTTCAAAGAAGCAAAATAACACTTCGGCAGTCCCAGTGTTTGTAGCAACCTATGAGCTCACTGAGGAGGGAGATAGGCACAGTGTTTGCATGACAGACAAGCATTGGTGTTCAAAGGAGAGGAAACACTGAAATGCCAACTTGATAACAGGGGGAATGGTGTGTTGCTCCTTTTCTGAACCAATGGTAGTAGTTTGGAATTTAGTTGTCATTTAATAATCCTGGGTGATGCAACAGTCATGACAGATCATTATTTTTTGTTACCAGGACAATAACAGCTACAAAAAAGGACTGTGTGGGCGACCAATCCACTGTTGCTGTCATACAAGTGCAAATTAGGCAAAGCACCTTTTTGTTTGCCTGTGTCTCCATAACAACTCCTTTGTTCTTAATGCTTTTGAAACCTGCTTTCTATGATAAAAAGGCAACTTGAAAATTCAGATTGAGCCACACAACAAACACAAGTGTAAAACTAAACTTCATAGTGATTTTGCTCAAGGCATGCTAGAAACTTATACATTTTACAGTAACCCATTATTCTACAACATAATCGAGCTGAATTAGGTTGAGCCATTCTGAAAGTATTGAGTTGTTAATATCTGTCCATCATTCCATTTAATTGTGTTCATGTCCTAATATTTTCTGTAACATCCTGTGGATAGGTGTTAATACATGCAGGTGGTCTGGGGTGGGTGAACATTGCCAATGGTTGTGAAAATTGTGATTATTTTAATTATGAATAGAGAAAGAGAAAATATGTTACAAATGAGATGCCTAGAGTGAACTTCCATCTGTTTGCATTCATTACCACCTCATATCTACCATGAGCAATGCTACAACCCCCTTAAAATAGGAAATGTCTTGTCACTGCAACACTCCCGCACACAGTTATTCCCCATAAAATCAAGGGCAGGATAAAAACTGTCGGCAGGCTTCTCATTTTTTGGATTTTATCTGTGTAGCTAATTAACATAAATTTAGTGAGTTAAACTAAACTAAAACAAACTACAACAAAACTGTTGGCTGTCACACTTTTAGAGACAACAAAGCTTAGCTTACCGGTAGCCTGCAGCTACACTTTTGCAATGGAGGAGGCACAGTCCTGATAGTCGGAAGCTTGCCAAATTTTGTATCAAGTTTCAAAAGTAAATTTATGGAAGTTGCGAACATTTTTTTTTTAATGCCGATTTTGTCATCTCGAGAAAGAAAGAGCTTTGTTATCTTGAGTAAAAAGATAATCAGCTCATTACCATGAGCAAACAAAAGGTTGTTTCATTCTATTATTTCATAATTACAGGAATAAGAGCTTTGTTATCCCAAAATAACAAGATAATTACAGAAAGGTAATTTCCTCTTATTAGAGTGCTTATAATGTCTGTATCATAGGCCTATATTTTATCTACAAGTGCACGTCACACACGGAGCAAGCCGCCTCTTACTTGCGTTGTTGGTGAAGCAGTAATGATTGCGCTAAGTGGCTAATGGGCATGTAGCTACTTACATGTTTCAGATGATGCATCTTGTTTGTAGTCAAATAGGCAAATGTTTGCCTGCAGAGTTTACATATCACCTTGGGTTCGTCCTTCATCTTCTCCAAATGATCCTTTGGACACATCCTTTGGATTTCTTGCCCGACATGTTATTAACTAGCCTGTATAATAACTGCAGGGACCAGCCCTGTAAATTAGGGGCCATACGCATGCTGTCTGTAACTGCCTGGAAAACAGGAGGTTGGACGCTGGGCGCTAGTCTTGTACCTTTTTTTTTGGCCACCTTTCAAGAGCGGGATGGCAGGTTGCGTTTGAGGTTGCTAAGCAACCTTAACAAGCATCGTGTAGCCCATTTACCTGAACTCCTGAGTGCACAGCTGATCTTCTTTCAGGTGCTGTTTATATGCGTGTAGGCCTATTGCTCATGGGCCATATGTAAAGCTCTGGGTTGCCCTGCACTGAAATGATCAACTTCTCCGTAGATAATAGAATAGACTTTATTGTCATTGCACAAGGAGTACACCAAAATTTGCTGTGCCATGCCTGAAATATGAAAAATAGAAAATAGACAGTAATAAATACACAACACATACACAATCATCCCAATCAATAAATACATTAAAAATAATAATGATACAGGGTTTTCCCTGGGTTTTTTCGAGACCAAGGTGGAAAAGGCCTGTGGCGGGGGGCATCTTGACAGCTGTACTTTTAGATACGGTCCCCCCCTCTATTAAATATGAAAGGAGGCCCCCACAAGCTTGAGCTTTACACTGCTGACTTGTATAATCAGAACAGACATGTCCTGTGATTTTCAGCCTTCTATGATTATATTACTATACTACTATACTTTTCCAGTCTGCCTCTATACAGTTCACATACCAGGCTGTTAAACAGTATGTTAGCACACTTTCAGTGAAACAGTGGTAAAACACTCTGAGCAGCTCTGCAGACAGGTTGTTCTTTTTCAGTGTCCTTAAGAAGTAGAGCCGTGGCTGAGCCTTTTTAACCAGGGCAGAGGAGTTGATCATCCATGTAAGGTCCTCAGTGATGTAAGTCCCCAGAAACTTAAAGCTTGTGACCCTCTCCACGTCCTCTCCCCTGATGTTTAGCGGAGCATGGTCCTTACGGTGTCTCCTGACGTCAATAATGACTTCTTTTGTCTATTTGATATTCAGTGTGAGGTTACTGTCCATGCACCATTCTGTCAGCCTGTCTATTTCCTCTCTGTATTGTGTTTCATTGTTGTTTGAAATCAGTCCTACCACTGTTGTATCGTCTGCAAATTTCATTATTGTGTTTGAGGGATGTGTTGTAGTGCAGTCATGAGGGAAAGTCACACATGTGCAAGTCACAAGCAAGTCTCAAGTCTTCACCTTCAAGTCTCAAGCAAGTCCCAAGTTAGTTGTGGTGAGAATCAAGCAAGTCAAGTCAAATTCCTGCTATAAGTCAAGCAAGTCAAGTCAAGTCATTGCTCAGGTCAATGCTCAGGTCAAGCAAGTCACAAGTCAAGTCATATGTCACATACAGCAAACATCTCCTCATGATCCGCTAGCTACATGTCCTCTGAATATGCTGTGGAAAAAGTCCAGTCTCTGTAGGCAGCCCAGGCTCCGCAAGTGGCAACAAAAACATTGTGGTCCAGGCTGTACCAACCAGCCAGCGCGAGACAAGCAAAAGCAAGCACACACACATAAATGCGGTGCCCACGTCTCACGGTCTCGCGCAAGCGCGCACACATGAACGTGGTGCCCAGAGAGGCAGTTAGAGCTACAGGCTACAATGAGGCTAAAAACACAGTTCAAACAGGGCTCTATGCTAACCTTTTTCACTAGGAGCACATGTGCTCCTAACTGAAAAAATGTAGGAGCATGGAAAGAAATTTAGGTACGCAGTGAAAATTTTAAATAACACATTTAATGTGAAAACAACAAAATACAGAGGCTCCTCTGGAGCCACCCTCTCGTCCATCATGTGAGTGGTAAGGGCCCAGCACACACACACAGGGCTACATTGGGCCTACTGCTCTACTATTAGGCCTGCTTTACACTACATGGTTCAAGTGACCCAATTCTGATTTTTTCCTCTCAAGTGGCACAGATCGGATCTGTAACATGAACGTGTAAACAGGAAAAAAAACGCATGATATCGGATATTGTCAGATCAGATTCAGGCCTCCTTCATATGTGGAAATATATCGGATATGTATCAGATATCTGCCAATAGGTCTGTAATCTAAACAGACAGATCGGATATTTCCTGGCAATCCACGTCGTATGTCATGAATAATGTGACGACAGCGCATTTTGATGACGTGCTCATGAGCGAGGGAAAGGAAGGAAAGCCGAATAAATTGCATGTCAATCAAAAACTATGAACCAAAAAAAGCACAATCTATCCCGAGTGACACAACTGCTCCCCGTCTCCAGTGAACCAGCAGAGAACCTGCAGAACCGAATCAGCGAAAAAACACACCGGGCTACACAGCCTCTCTACCTGAGCAGCTGAAGCTGCGGCTCGCACCCTCGACACACAGACGGTGCTTCTGCATGCCAGCCAAACGTATGCACAACTGTGAGAAATAAATATGTGAGGTGTACGCTGCTTTTCTATCTTTTTTTTTCTTTTTCTTTCTTTCTTTCTGTCAGCGACATACACTCCTAACACAGGATGTTTTTTTTTTATTGACTGAGTTGATTATTAAGCCATAGTGATGCGCGGATCGGCTCTGATAGTACCCGAATCAGCATGTACGCATCAATCATCCAGCCGCACCTGTCAGCAGCTGCACGGACATTTCCACCGCTCTGTGTAGGCTAAGTTACCTTTTAAATTATGTGCGCCAGCTTTCCAGGTGATTTATTCTTTAACGATTAACTTCAAATATTTAAATTTATTCCTTAAAATTGCTTCCAGTGATGTAAACATTTCCATGCGCGCAGTAATGTCACTGTAGCAAATACCATGGGACATTTACACAGTGGTCAAGAGTGCTGAACCGGAAGTGTCGCACAAAAAAACGGAAGCTGGCTGCGTTCTGTTTTGCCTCTGTGTTTCCGTGAAAAATAAGGTGAATAGAACATGTAAACAGCAGTCAGGAAAAATTGGATATAGGCAACAAATCGGAATTGGGCATCAAGACATGGTAGTGTAAAGACAGCCTTAGACACAAAGGATGTCTTCAGTCCACTGGCTTTTGTAGTTGGGTCGCCTGGCACACTTAGCTGAGTTCATTGGATGAACTCAGCTAAATTTTAAAAATCTAATTCATGGTGAAGGGTCACGCATTTTCCATCAGTCACTTCGAAAAGCTCAAGGAAAAATATTTGTGGCTACAGGGGGAGATCAAAATGAATCAAATAAAAATCAACCAGCCACCCTCCTCTGATAAGTTAAGAACAGTCCCTTCAGTGTGGTGAGGTTTGTGGACCGTTACCTGCCACAAAGAGAGAAATGTGAACGGCTCGTTTCTCCTCTGACATGTCACATACCTGTGTGCCGCCACGCCTCGGCTGTTCAGCTACTTCTGGGTAGTCATGACTCCAGCGAAGAGGAAATTATTGGACCTGGAGCTGGGCTTCTCGGTCGCCGGTAAACCGTTATCTTGCGGTGGCCATAGTGCTCCGCCGTATTCCTGTCTGTGACCCCCATTCAACCCACAACCGGCAGGATTCGCCTTTCATTTCTGCTGCTGGTTGAAATCTGTACTCGCACAATGTGCTACTGAATGATTTCTTTTGCTCACACAAAACTATTTTTAGTCGCAAATGCGAGTAAAATGCTCGCACTGTAGAGTTCTGAATGAGGCTAAAAACAGAGTTCAAATGACATTTTTCCAAACAACTTTTTATGTCGCGGCTTCAGAACACTTGGATCACTACGAGCGAGCTCCGTTGCGTTTGATAACATTCTTGAATGTAAACAGAATTGACGCCCAACGGTGCTTAGCGTGCCTTTAATATTGAATTAAACCCAAGTCCTTTCAAGTCATCTGTCTCAAGTCAAGTCATGAATACAAAGTCGAAGTCAAGTCGAGTCTTTTATCAACGTTAGTCAAGCAAGTCCCAAGTCATCATATTTGTGACTCGAGTCTGACTCGAGTCTGACTCGAGTCAAGTCATGTGACTCGAGTCCCCCATCTCAAGGGTCAGACTGGGAGAGGGAAGTGTACCAAGTCTGACTGTCTGTGGGCGTTTGGAGAGGAAGTCTTTGATCCACATATACAGAGTGCTATTGATACCCAAGCCAAGCAGTTTGGTGACCAGCCTGCTGGGGACGATGGTATTGAATGCCGAGCTGTAATCAATAAAAAGCATTCTTACATATGTTCCCTTCTGGTCAAGGTGTGTGAGTGCTATGTGGATCGGTGTGCTCTGTATGCATGTTGGTGCTGGTCAAGGTTGGCAGGGAGGCTGGATTTGTTTGTTGTTTTTGTTTGCATTATTTTGCTATTACATTATCATTATATCAGTGACATAAAGTGGTCTCAAAATGACAATAATATCATTTACCACAATTATTTCTGGGACAACACATTGTCCAACAAAAATATTTATAATTATAAGCCTCATTGTACATAATGTATTACCTCACTCTTTTTTTAGAGAGACAGATAAACTTTGAAGTTGACTGAAGTAAAACACTAAAAATATTTGTCAATGGCACAGCAAAGACCTGGTCAAACTAAGGGTTGTACATTTTTTAGCACTATTTTTCTATGTATCATTTTTTTTAATTATCTAAAAGTTATTTATTTAACCCTTTGATACCTGAACAAATTGACTTGATTGCTTTTGAAACATGGGAAAAAGGCAATGAGCAACGAAAGACGAAATGACCCAAAAAATGTGCAAGAAAGAAAGTTAAAAACAAACAAACAAGGAAATGACATGGACAAAATGTGCTTTATAATTACAATAATTCTGTGCTATGATTTTAAAATATGCAATTATAATAATTATAAATATACATTTCATTAGCCTTTTTCTTTTTCCCCCTAGTTTTTGTTCCAATAATTTTCTAAATCTATTGATTTCTAGCAATTTGTGGGACATTTCTTACAAAGTTGCTAATTGCCTTTTTCCCCATGTTTTTGAAAGAAATCAATCCAATTTGCTCAAGGTTCAAAGGTTTAAATACTTTAGAAAGGCGGCTGAAAGCAGCACAAGAAAAGTGTCTTTGCTCCAGGTTTCAATGGGTTAATGTATACTTAGGTTGTACAGTTTTTATAGTTTAGATTTTAGATGGAACAGTGACCCTCTACCAAAGTACTGTGCTCATTCAATCCCTTCCAAGATGATACTGGCTCAAGCTCTGCTTTAATAAGTAATCTTTTATGGAAACATCCAGATGATATCTTGATAGTACTGCTGTGTACAGGATTGATTTGACAGAAAGACACTTGAAATGTTTTAATGTAGGTTTCATACAGTAACCTAACACGTCAGTGATACTGTGTCTGAGAACACGTATTACAGAATATGTGTCACTGTTAACCAGCCTAATAAGTGCCTACACAAACACCTGAGCAGCTACTGGCTATGCACCCCACCCCCGAGCCCACTCCACCCCCATCACCACTGGGGCTGCTAATTGGATGTGGCAGGGAATTGCTGTGCACTTGCCTCGCAGCGACTTGTAACCTATAACCATACACAAATCGATCTGACATGTGGTATTAGATTAAATTACCAGGCAGCGCAATGACAGGGAAAAGGATTTGCCCAACCCCCCACCTCTCTGCCTCACACACACACCCTCCCAGACCTGCTGAAAAGCAGAGGGATGTTCAGCCAAGCAACAGGAAATACTGCTCTGTACCAGCTATCTGTCAAGCTAAGGTTTAAGACCAGCCTGCAGCTAGCCACCTCTCCCTGTAGAT
Source organism: Epinephelus lanceolatus (assembly GCF_041903045.1). Taxonomy (NCBI): domain Eukaryota; kingdom Metazoa; phylum Chordata; class Actinopteri; order Perciformes; family Serranidae; genus Epinephelus; species Epinephelus lanceolatus. Next base: position 39,786,155 of record NC_135750.1, read on the forward strand.
TGCTTTCAGCAGACATACAACCCTCTGATGACTTTTCCCATGGAGGCCAGTATAATTCACTCAAGTCAAATACAGTGCCCTCCAAAAGTATTGGAACAGTGAGGCCAATTCCTTTATTTTTGTTGTAGACTGAAAATATTTGGGTTTGACATCAAAAGATGAATATGAGACAAGAGATCAACATTTCAGCTTTTATTTCCAGGTATTTACATCTGGATCTGATACACAACTTAGAAGATAGCACCTTTTGTTTGAACCCACCCATTTTTCATGAGAGCAAAAGTATTGGAACATGTGACTGACAGGTGTGTTTTGTTGCCCAGGTGTCTCCCAATTACATTGATTATTCAAACAATAAATAGCGCTGAATGTCTGAGCTCAGTTTCAGATTGGGTACAATAGGTTTTGCCTGTGCAGACTGCATTTAGAAGTGGAACCAACATGAAAACCAGAGAGCTGTCTATGGGTGAAAAAGAAGCAATTGTGAATCTGAGAGAAGATGGACAATCAATCAGAGCCATTGCACAAACATTGGCCATAGCCAGTACAACCATTTGGAATGTCCTGAAGAAGAAAGAAACCACTGGTGTACTAAGCAACAGACGTCGAACAGGTAGACCAAGGAAAACATCAGCAGTTGATGACAGAAACATTGTGAGAGCTGTAAAGAAAGACCCTAAAACAACTGTTAGTGACATCCGCAACAACCTCCAGAGGGCAGGAGTGAAGGTATCACAATCTGCTGTTCGCAGAAGACTTCATGAACAAAAGTACAGAGGCTACACCAGAAGATGCAAACCACTCATTAGCAAGAAGAATAGGAAGGCCAGGCTGGAATTTGCCAAAAGGTACGGAGATGAGCCTCAAAAATTCTGGGAAAAAGTTTTATGGACTGATGAGACAAAGATTAACTTTTTCCAAAGTCATGGAAAGGCGAAAGTTGGGAGAAAGAAAGGATCTGTTCATGATCCCAAACATACAAGCTCATCTGTGAAACACGGTGGAGGTAATGTCATGGCTTGGGCTTGCATGGCTTCTTCTGGGACGGGCTCTTTCATCTTCATTGATGATGTAACACATGATGGCAGCAGCAAAATGAACTCAGAAGTCTACAGAAACATCTTGTCTGCTAATTTAAAGAAAGATGCAACCAAACTGATTGGGAGAGCCTGGAAAAGCATCACAAAAGAAGAATGCAAAAGTTTGGTGATGTCAATGGGTCACAGGCTTGATGCAGTTATTGAAAGCAAAGGATTTGCAACTAAATATTAAGTCTCATTCACTTTAATCTATTTTAAGTTTATATGTTCCAATACTTTTGCTCACCTAAAAATTTTGTGTTCCATTACAAATAATGCTATCTTCTAAGTTGTGTATCAGATCCAGATGTAAATATTCAATTCAATTCAATTTTATTTATAAAGCCCAATATCACAAATCACAATTTGCCTCACAGGGCTTTACAGCATACGACATCCCTCTGTCCTTAAGACCCTCACAGCGGATAAGGAAAAACTCCCCAAAAAAAACCCCTTTAACGGGGAAAAAAAAAACGGTAGAAACCTCAGGAAGAGCAACTGAGGAGGGATCCCTCTTCCAGGACGGATAGACGTGCAATAGATGTCGTACAGAACAGATCAGCATAATAAATTAACAGTAATCCATATGACACAATGAGACAGAGAGAGAGAGAGAGAGAGAGAGAGAGAGAGAGATGCAGGTAATGACAGTAGCTTACAACAACATTAATGAAAGTAATAATATTATAGTTATAGTTCTGGCTACTGTGGTACAATATGTTGAAAGTATGTATTAGTATCAGACAGTATACTTGTGTGACAATAGTCATATGTGTATAATAACAGTAGAAGTATGACTAATGACTAATGATGGCAGCAGCAGCAGGAGGCATCTGGCAGGACCACGGCAGCAGCACAACCACACACGTCACACTGTCCAGGCACCGCTGCGGTATGAGTTATTCTGAGAGACAGTGGAGCACAAAGGCTCCGGAGAAGAAGCCGAGTTAGTGACATCCAGAATGGCCGAGTTAGCAAGATGCAGTAATAGGATGAGAGTGAGAGAGAGAGAGAGAGAGAGAGAGAGAGAGAGAGAGAGAGAGGGAGAGAGAGGGAGCCCGGTGTATTATAGGGGGTCCTCCGGCAGACTAGGCCTAAGTCAGCCTAACTAGGGGCTGGTACAGGGCAAGCCTGAGCCAGCCCTAACTATAAGCTTTATCAAAGAGGAAAGTCTTAAGTCTAGTCTTAAATGTGGAGACGGTGTCTGCCTCCCGGACCGTAACAGGAAGATGATTCCACAGGAGAGGAGCCTGATAGCTGAAGGCTCTGGCTCCTGATCTGCTTTTGGAGACTTTAGGGACCACGAGTAACCCTGCGTTCTCAGAGCGCAGTGTTCTGGTGGGATAATAAGGCACTATGAGCTCTCTAAGATATGACGGAGCTTGACCATTTAGAGCTTTATAAGTTAACAGTAGGATTTTAAATTCAATTCTGGATTTTACAGGGAGCCAGTGCAGAGAAGCTAAAACAGGAGAAATATGATCTCGTTTCTTAGTTCCTGTTAGTACACGTGCTGCTGCATTCTGAATTAGCTGGAGAGTTTTTAAGGACTTACTAGAGCTACCTGATAATAGAGAGTTACAGTAATCCAGCCTTGAGGTAACAAAAGCGTGGACCAATTTTTCTGCATCTTTTCGGGTCAGGATAGGCCTAATTTTCGCAATATTACGCAGATGAAAAAATGCAGTCCGTGAGGTTTGCTTTAAATGAGAATTAAAAGACAAATCTTGATCAAATATTACTCCGAGGTTTCTTACGGTAGTGCTAGAGGCCAGAGCAATGCCATCTAGAGAAACTATGTCATCAGATAAAGAGTCTCTGAGTTGTTTGGGGCCAAGAACAATAACTTCAGTTTTGTCTGAATTTAACATCAGGAAATTGGTGCTCATCCAATTTTTTATGTCTTTAAGGCAGTTATGGAGTTTAGTTAATTGATTACTTTCTTCTGGCTTCATCGATAAATACAACTGTGTATCATCCGCATAACAATGGAAGTTTATAGAGTGATTTCTAATGATGTTACCTAAAGGAAGCATATATAGAGTAAATAGGATTGGTCCGAGCACAGAACCTTGCGGAACTCCAAAACAAACTTTGGTACGTAAGGATGATTCATTACGAACGTCAACAAATTGAAAACGATCAGATAAATAAGATTTAAACCAGCTTAGTGCTGAACCTTTTAGGCCAATTAAGTGATCCAGTCTCTGCAGTAGAATTTGATGGTCAATTGTGTCAAACGCCGCACTAAGATCTAATAAAACAAGAACAGAGACGAGTCCTTTGTCTGAAGCAATCAGAAGGTCATTTGTAATTTTAACTAGAGCTGTCTCAGTGCTATGATGCACTCTAAATCCTGACTGAAATTCCTCAAATAAATTATTATCCTGGAGAAAATCACACAGCTGGTCTGCGACTACTTTCTCAAGGATCTTTGACATAAAGGGAAGATTAGATATTGGTCTATAGTTGGCTAACACCTCTGGATCCAGGGTGGGCTTTTTTAGGAGAGGTTTAATTACAGCTACCTTAAAAGACTGTGGTACATAGCCTGTTAATAGGGATATATTGATCATATCTAATATATGAGTGTTAACTAAAGGAAAGACCTCCTTAAGTAGCCTAGTTGGGATGGGGTCTAAGAGACACGTTGATGATTTAGATGAAGAAATCACTGCGGTCAATTCTTGAAGAGAAATTGGGGAGAAGCAATCTAAATATATATTAGATTCTACAGCTGTGTTTGAGGTTAGATAGGTAGGCCTACCATCCGAGGGCAGGAGGTCATGAATTTTGCCTCTAATAGTTAGAATTTTGTCATTAAAAAAGCTCATAAAATCATTACTGCTAAGGGCTAAAGGAATACAAGGCTCAATAGAGCTTTGACTCTCAGTCAGCCTGGCTACAGTGCTGAAAAGAAACCTGGGGTTGTTCTTGTTTTCTTCTATTAATGCTGAGTAATAGTTTGCTCTGGCATTGCGGAGGCCCCTCTTATAAGTTTTGAGACTGTCTGTCCAGATTAAACGAGATTCTTCCAGTTTGGTTAATCGCCAATTCCTTTCAAATTTTCGCGATATTTGTTTTAACCTACGGGTTTGAGAGTTATACCAAGGAGCAAACTTTCTTTGCTTTGTTAACTTCTTTTTAAGAGGAGCTACAGAGTCGAGCGTTGTTCGCAGCGAGCCTACGGCGCTATCAACAAAATGATCAATTTGGGAGAGGTTAAAGTCGGCACGGGAAACCTCTGTTACTGAAGGTATTGGTATTGAATTTAACGACGAAGTAATCTTTTCCTTAAATTTTGTGACAGCACTATCTGATAAACATCTAGTATAGTAACTGTTGCTAAGTGGCGTGTAATCGAGTAAAAAGAAATCAAAAGTAATCAGATAATGATCTGATAGCAAGGGATTCTGTGGAAAGACTTTTAGGTTATCAATTTCAATTCCATACGTCAGAACTAGATCGAGGGTATGGTTAAAACAGTGAGTGGGTTCATGTACACCCTGACTGAAGCCAATGGAGTCTATTAATGAGATAAACGCGGTAGCCAGGGAGTCATTATCAACGTCGACATGAATGTTAAAATCGCCTACAATAATAACTTTATCTGATTTAAGAACTAAACTGGATAAAAACTCTGAGAATTCAGATACAAATTCAGAATACGGGCCAGGAGCACGGTACACTATAACAAATAAAAGTGGCTGCGAGGTTTTCCAGGTCGGATGTAAAACACTAAGAACGAGGCTTTCAAATGAATTATAATCTAGTTTAGGTTTAGGGCTGATTAACAGACTAGAGTTAAAAATGGCTGCAACTCCCCCTCCTCGGCCGCTGCCTCGAGGAATGTGGGTATTATTATGACTGGGAGGAGTGGACTCATTTAGACTAACATATTCATCTTGACACAGCCAGGTTTCAGTGAGACTGAGTAAATCAATATGATTATCTGATATTAATTCGTTTACTAACACTGCTTTAGACGATAGAGACCTGATATTTAACAGTCCGCATTTAATTCTCCTGTTTTGTCTTTCTGTCACAGAAGAGGTTTTAATTTTTATGAGGTTGTTATGCACAACTCCTCTTTGTTTAATTTTAGATTTAAATAATTTAGGTGGTCGGGGGACAGACACCGTTTGTATAAAACTATGAAAACTATGGCTGGGTAACTGAACTAGAAGCTCAGAGAGGCGTTTAGGACTGCAACTCTCTGTCCTGGTCTCAACTCTGGGTTGTCAGGGATTTAAATTACTAATAAAATTTGCCAGGTTCCTAGAAATGAGAGCAGCTCCATCCAAAGTGGGGTGAATGCCGTCTCTCCTAATAAGACCAGGTTTTCCCCAGAAAGTTTGCCAATTATTAACAAAACCCACATCGTTTGCTGGACACCACCTGGACAGCCAGCGGTTAAATGATGACATGCGGCTAAACATGTCATCACTGGTCAGATTTGGGAGGGGTCCAGAGAAAACTACGGAGTCCGACATCGTTTTTGCATATTCACACACCGAGGCAATATTAATTTTAGTGACCTCCGATTGGCGTAACCGGGTGTCATTGCCGCCGACGTGAATAACAATCTTACTGAATCTACGTTTAGCTTTAGCCAGCAGTTTTAAATTTGATTCAATGTCGCCCGCTCTGGCCCCAGGGATACATTTGACTATGGCCGCTGGTGTTGCTAATTTCACGTTCCTCAGAATAGAGCTGCCAATAACCAGAGTTTTATCCTCAGCGGGTGTGTCGCTGAGTGGGGAAAAGCGGTTGGAAACGTGAACAGGCTGGTGGTGACCCGTGGGCTTCGGCTTGGAGCTGTGCTTCTGGCGAACCGTAACCCAACCTCCCAGCTGAACGGGAGTTACCGGAGGACAGTTAGCAGAGGCTAAGGCTATGCTATGTGGCTCCGCACCGGCTACAGGGGGCTGGCTAACTACCGCAGCTTTTGAATGGTTTTCCATGGTGCGGAGCCGCGCTTCTAATTCACTAAGCCTCGCCTCCAACGCAGCAAATAAGCTACACTTATTACAATTACCACTGTCGCTAAAGGAGGCAGAGGCATAACTGAACATTTGGCACACCGGGCAAGAAAGAGCAGGAGAAGGAGAAGCCATGGCTAAGCTAAAGTAGCTAACAAGGCTAAGAGCGTGCAAACAACAGCTAAGAGATTAGCGAGAAAGTCGTAGAAAGAAGGAGAGCTATAAGTGCTTAAACAGAACCAGTGTGGGTTATGACTTGGAGTAGACGTTAAAGCAGCGTTAAAGCAACTGAGGTGAGAAAGCAGGCTAGCAGAATTCACCAGAGCAGTACAGAGACACTGTCACAGAAACACCGGAAATGACACAACTCGCTTACCGCAATACGTCAGCACGTGAGTCCAGTCAATACCTGGAAATAAAAGCTGAAATGTTGATCTCTTGTCTCATATTCATCTTTTGATGTCAAACCCAAATGTTTTCAGTCTACAACAAAAGTAAACGAATTGGACTCACTGTTCCAATACTTTTGGAGGACACTGTATATACACATTTACAAGTATAACCGTTGTGACAGACTGAGGTAATAAACAACAGTAGTTTACTTAATTTAGACACTGTACAATTTCAATTTCAGTTGGTAGGAGTTTACCCCGTGCAACATAGATTACACTCTCATGGTGTGCAGCAGACAAGGTGAGGCTCAAAATGGTGTTTATGTGAGAATGTAGCTAACAGTAGCCCCTTCAGGCCTGCACTTTGTCTGTAAGCAACTTTTCATCCAATACATGAAAGTGGTTTTGAGAAGTATTGGTGGGAAAGTGTTTTGCTTGCACTGTGTTCATTGTGCAGTTGTTGCAAAGCTCCCCCTATTTTTATTGATCAGTGATTATTTTTTAGATTAGTTGACAAATCTTACAATTAATTTACTGATTAGAATTTTATGAGATTAATATAACACTTGAATAACCCAAAAAATAAATAACAAAAACTTTGAGAGTCTGATAAATATTACAATACTTCATTCAATTATCTTTTCTTAAAAACAATGACAATAGTGGCATATTTTAAAATTTGTCTTATTTCTATGTCACTGCTGTGTAATGATTATTATTATTATTATAATGATAGGCCCTGTGTGTCAGATACCTGATCAGAAAATACTTGAACTCAAATTCAAATACATTGCTGAAACACATACATTAATTTAATCGCTGTACATCACAGCAATCCTTTCCCTGAACTGGAGAATCAGATTTTTTTCTTGACTTAAAACTTAAAATGGTTATAACATGGATTTATGTCATCACTGGAATAATAAGTAATTAAGATAATTACTGTCAATCAGCCCCATCAGTATGGGGCAAGGAAAGTAACTGAAAATATTTTACAGACTGTAACAGCAGTCACAGACTGTAACAACGGTCTGGATTGTTAGCTGTTTTGTCACTCACGCATGCCCGTTAAAATAAACAGAAAATATAAAATAGCTGAATATCAATGTGACGACACATGCAGTATCATTAGCTGTGATGCAGAAAGTTGAGTGACTTCTATTAACAGAAATACATTCCATGTGTTGGTATTCCTGATATATATTTAATGCCTGGGTGGGGACAAAAGTAAACAGGATGATGCTTTTTGCTGCCGTCTTGACAAAGCGGTCCGGGATGCTTTCACTTTAAATGTGTGGCGCTGCAGTTGCACTCTGGTGAGAATTTTGGCTTTGTAGATGAGGTTTTCAACTGCAGCTTGTTCTCTGGAGGAATTCATGCTTTCACAGGGTACAGCCTACTTTATGTGACGTGCCAACGCACGTTTTGCAAATTAATGTATTTTCATAATCGATTATGTTGATTATGTTGATGAATGGCCCCACGCTCAATATGTACAAAGGCACCTGTTTTTTTGGATCACTTTGTATCACTATCAGTTTTTAATTATATTGATAACAGTTGACAGCGTAGCTAACGGCAGATAAAATCATTGAATGGCTGTGTTGTGTATTTCTGACTGTTCTTATCCTGGGCCTCAGTTGGCGGTTGCCCCCAGCCTCTTATATGCAGCTGCACATTGAATCAGACTGTTTACGAGACCCTCAGGTGTGTTTGGATCCAGTGCCTGAGAATGTGTGATTTTCCGTAAGTCTGCCTCTGTTAAGGCCTGGTGGTGGGATGTTTTGTTGTGTCCTTCTCAGTTAAGTTTTTCACCACTCTAACAAAGACACTGATGATAAACTCCCAGGCTTGCAAAAGACACCAGGATATAGCCGTTAGCTGATCACTGATGGGATACGCAGGCCAATATAACTGCTGAAACTTATCGATAAACCTTTTTATTGCTTTTTTTGTTGCTAAGGCAACAGCTTTGGTACCTGTTTACTTCCTGTCAGCTACCATGGAAACTATAAAAGAAGCAAAGGTCATGACGTCAGTGACAGTGTTTGGATTTTGCACTGGAGCCAGACTTTGGCGTCAGTTCTATTCAAGTTAATGGGGCGGGCACAGCCAGTCACACATAATCCATCATATCTGTGTTGTTTCACCTTTGACTTATCTTTTTTTTGTTTTACCAAATTAAAAAACACACATTACGTGATGTTGCCTGATTTTGTCTCCAAACAGATCATGGCTCTGTCCAGCAGCTGCATAACTCAACTCAAGCTCCTGTTTACTCCAGGGTAGCTACATCATGATACAAAACCAAACAGGGCAGGTCCTACCTGTTATCACTGACCAGACTGCAATCATAACCAGATCAGAAAGTAACTAGTAACTTACGAGTCTACCGGCAACTTACCAGTCACCAGTCACTAAAGTGATAAACTAGATTTTTAGAGGCATATACAACTTTGTGATTAGCATCACTCCCTGAAAACTAGAGTAAACATTATTGAAAGAGCTGGCTAACATTAGCCCTCCTGGGTATTTTTAAATATCATCAGAAATTTGACTGTGGTTAGTTATAACCAAATATATGTAATGTAACAATACTACCTGTTGTTAGGAGAAAAAGTAAAGCCACTGCAGCCAACTCACTGGTCGCATGTCATTTATTCTTTCAGGTAGGTAAATGATCCCGATAGCACTCTTACATGTTATAAGTAGTGTAGTAGGTCTGTCTTGTGTTCAAATGATTGTGTTTTATTAGATTGCTCCAGTACAGATTTAAGTTTTACTTTTCAAATTTTGACAGTATAACTTGTGAGAGCACAATGGTTAAGGTCCTTTGGGATAAGACTGTTGGTTGTTGTAATTAGGTTGTTTTTTCCCCAGAAATGCCTAATTGCAATTTCATGGCTTATCATTGTCTGAAAAATTAAGCTGTACAGATTCCATCTCTCGACTTTGGTTCCGAAAAAATTAAACCATAACATACAGGCTATCTGAGAAAATATATATCAACTAATATATCAAGTGTTTGCTAGTTAACAGTGCAACAGATTACAAATGAAAGGTCAAAAATGAGAAGGTAGTGATCTCAATTTTCCAGTCAACATCACGTAATGTGTGCTTTTTAATGTGGTGGAAGGATTTTTCAGTCCCAAGTTGAAACAACAAAGAAGTGATGGGTTATAGTGCGATTTGCCGTGCCTGCCCCATTACGTTCAACAGTAGTGGCACCAAACTCAGGCTCCAATGCAAAATTTGAACGCTGTCACTGACATCATGACCTTTTATCGTTTCCTTGTCAGCTATTGCATCAACAAACATTCCAACAGGAAATACTTGGATCCATTTAGAATGTTTATGTTGTCAGGTCTTCGTCCTACCCATATTTCACAAGAGCATAAAGCTGGTGGAGAGCCTGGTTTAAAGTCACACCACATAGTCTGTTAAATGGTCGTGGTTTTGTTTCTTGACATTTCCAGGTCTTAAATTTCTTGCTTCTTAATTTCAGCATATCTACTTTGTTTTTTTTGTTTGTTTTTTTTAACAAATTAAGCATTAATTTCATCAGGTTAAATGTGTGTATGTATCTTTCTTTTTTTGTATCTTTCTTTTTTTTATGTCAAAGATATGTCAAAGTTTAACAGGAAGTGTCACAGATGTCTTTTATCATAGTGAATGTTTTATTCGCGAATCAAAGGAGGACATGTCTGTCTCAGTCCTGGAGGTAAAGGAGAGAACTTTAAAGCATTGATAGCTGCCATTTAAACATATTAACCTTTCATTTGTTCTCTATGTCAGTGAAGATAAAAGAGAGGCTGAATTTGCTGAAATACACTGTGAAGTTGCTCCATTTACATCTGGCCAGTCCAGGGTAGCTACACTCTTTGTCTTTTCTACTCAGAGACAAGGAACCAAAAGCTGCTTGTTGTCCAAGTCGATGTTAACAAGGTTAGACCAGTCAGCCCTGAGAGAAAGCTCTCTTACACAACAACTGCAATTTGGAGAAGCACCACACAGCTACTTCCTCTCAGGAAAGACACAAGTTAAGTTAAGTGTTAAGTGGTTTCTCCACCAACCAAAATCATTACTTGAAACAAGGCTTGTAAAGGGGAATTGTTTCATTAATTCCAGCACCCCAACAACCAGTTTAATAACAAAGTGTACTGTAGTCTGGTTTAGGGTTCAGGGTCCGACGTTAAGGTTTTTTCCTACTTGCCCTGCCGGGCAAGTACTTCTCAAATCTACTTGCCCCATCTAAATTCTTACTTGCCCTGCCTAAGAGGTTCTTTTTCTGGCTGTGTGGTGCATATTTTCGCTCATGACTTATGTCTTACATCAGCAGAGATGCTCAGCCAATGGAGGCAGCAGCACATAAAAAAGCAGCACACTGCAACTGGCCCCTCCGAGGACAGAAACAGGAGAGGAAATACACGATTACAGGCCTGGAATTAAGATATTTTTAGGGCAAGGCCACTTTGGCCTTTGATAAATACAAATTTATTGGGGCATCACGGCCAAAATGTGGGGCACCAAGGCCACAACCAATGGCGCAATAACAATATGTGCTAACTACATTGAATGAAGACAAAACAATATATGTGTTGAAAATAAAATAAAATGTATTATTATTATAAAAACAGTACTGAGTTTATTAAAACTGGTTGTGCATGATTAATTCTCTACAGGATCTCGTATGTTCTTTAATGTATGTTCAATTTATTAAAATAAAAAACCAAAAAAACGTTTTGGTGAACTCTGCAGCAAAGTGAACCCTCTTCCTCAGAGAGGATCTTTGTCCCATGAGAGCAGGCACTAACAGCTGCTCTCCGTGTCCGCATTTTAAACAACTTTCGCTGGCGATTTGACAGTCACTAGAAGCACATTATGACCCTTTGTATGTAAGTTAGTAAGTAAGTAAATTTATTTATATAGCACTTCTCACAGAGAGGACTCACAAAGTGCTTCACAAGATAAAATGCAAAAAATACAATAACAGAAACAATGCAAAAAACACAAAAACAAATAAAAAGTAAAGTGCAGCGAAATACAGAGATGATACAGTGGACAATTAATGGAACGCAAGCCTAAACAGATGTGTTTTTAACTGCTTTTTAAAAATGTCCACGGAAGAGGCCGCTCTCAGCTCATTAGGTAGTGCATTCCACCATTTTGGTGCAACAGCCTTAAAGGCTCTGTCACCTTTCGTCTTTAATCTTGTGTGAGGGACAGAAAGTAGGTGGCCTTCAGCGGACCGCAGTGACCTGACAGGACAGTGAAAGGACACCAGATCCGTCAAGTATGCAGGTGCTTGACCATGGAGGGCTCTGTAAGTGATGGTTAGAATCTTGTGCTGGATCCTGAAATTAACAGGGAGCCAGTGCAGGGATGCCAGGACTGGAGTGATGTGAGTGAACTTATGAGATCTGGACAGAAGCCTGGCGGCAGCGTTCTGGACCAGCTGGAGGTGGTCTAATGAAGTTTTATTTAGACAGGTGAAAAGAGAATTACAGTAATCCAGACGTGAGGAAATAAAAGCATGGATGATCATTTCTAGCTCGGAATAAGTTAACATGGATCTGAGTTTGGAAATGTTTTTGAGGTGGAAAAAGCAGGAGCGAGTGACAGTTTTGATGTGGTCATCGAAGAGCATGGCCTGATCAAATGTGACCCCAAGGTTTCTCAACTTGGGGCGCACATTTGCACTGAGGGACCCTAAGCAGCTGGCCACTTTAGATGCTGAGGCATCAGGTGCAATAATTAAAATCTCAGTTTTAGCTGCGTTCAACTGAAGGGAGTTAGAAGACATCCAGTCCTTAATTACATTCATACAATCGTACAGTGAGTCAATTCCATCTGTCCTATCATGGTTAAAAGAAAAATATAACTGGAGGTCATCTGCATACATATGGTATGAGATACCTTCAGAATTGCTGATGACATCTCTGAGAGGGAGCATGTATAGCGTAAAGAGGATAGGCCCAAGCACTGAACCTTGGAGCACCCCGCAAGAAAGGGGGGCAAACTCTGATTTATGAGGGCCAACAGCCACAGAAAAGGATCGATCAGACAGATAGGATTTAAACCAATGAAGAGCGGTCCCTGAGATTCCTACCCTGTCCCTCAGCCTGTCTAAAAGGATGTGGTGATCAACAGTGTCAAAGGCTGCACTGAGATCAAGCAGAACGAGGATAGTGGATTTACCGGCATCGGAGGCCATCATGATGTCATTGGAGACCCTGAGAAGAGCAGTTTCTGTGGAATGTAACTGACGATAACCGGGCTGAAATTTATCTAAGATATTGTAACTGTTAAACGCTGTCACTAACTGGTTTGCAACTGCTTTTTCTAGAATCTTAGATACAAAGGGCAGGGCAGGGCAGGGCAGTTACTAAGAACATCGGGGTCCAGATTGGGCTTTTTGAGAAGCGGCTGAACAACCGCTTGCTTGAAATGGGACGGGACACGACCAGAAACCAGTGAGCTATTGATTATGGAGAGCAGAGATGGACCAATAGTGCTGAAAACATTTTTCAGCAAAGTTGTGGGCAGGATATCCAGCGGACTAGAAGAGATCTTCATAGTGCACACAAGATCTGCTAAGTCTTGTAAGGAGACAGGTGAGAAATTGTCAATAATTGACTGTTGTTTGGGAGGATCAGGAAGGGAGGAGGAGGAGGGTGTTATACTGGCCTTGACACTGGCAACCTTATTCACAAATACATTAAAAAATTGCTGCAGTCCTCATCAGAGGACACAGGCAGAGCAGGCGGTTGCGCACCAGTAATGCTACTTATAGTGTCAAAAATGACCCTGGGATTTCTTTTGTTGGAGATGATGAGATTTTTAAAATAAGAGGCTCTGGCTACCCTAACAACAGAATTGAATTCAGCTAACAGTTCTTTAAAATAAAGACGATGTACATGAAGCTTGCTTGATTTCCACAAGTGCTCAGCTCTCATTTGCGACAAAGGCAGCGGATGTCGTCGTTCAGCCAGGGAGTGGGATTAGCTGCGGGGATAGTTCAAGGCTTTAAAGGAGCAATCTTATCAAGAATAGCAGAGCAGTGTGAGTTAAAAGTTAAAACTTGGGAGTCAGCGTCAACATTAATACTAACAGGCTGCGCCACACTGTTAAAAGCGAATGAGAATTTCTCAGCAGAGAGGTTATTTAACATACGGGTGAGTTTTGTACGCTTGCTGGTTGAACAATCAGAAATAATAGATAAATTAAACAGGATGCAGTTGTGATCATTGACGGGCAGCTCCTCAGAGACGATACAATCAATGTCCAAACCAAGTGTAAAAACAAGGTCCAGCGTGTTTCGCTTAATGTGTGTTGGGCCATTGACATGTTGCACAAGATGAAAAGATTCGGTGAGATTTATAAAATTATTAGCAAAGGAGTTTGTGGTGTCATTTACAGGCACATTAAAATCCCCAAGCATTAAAATTCTTTGAAATTTAGTGATGGAAGCCAAAAAGTCACTGAATTCAGCCAGAAAGGCGCCATTAATACCAGGAGAGAGATAAATTAAAATACAATAAAACGGGTTAGAGCGGCCAACTTTAGAAATAAGCAGTTCAAATGAGGTAAAAGTTCCACAATTCACTCTTCTCGAGGAGAAACTGTCTTTGTACAACAAAGCAAGGCCACCACCGTGGCCAGTGGTCCTTGGGGCACATATGAATGCGCAATCAGGCGGGCATAGCTCCTTCATGGACACATAATCTTCATCCCTTTGCCAGGTCTCGGTGAAAAACATGAAATCTAAATCTCTAGCGATGAAAAAAATCATTCAGCGTGAATGATTTGTTATTGATCGAGCGAGCATTCAACAATGCCAGCTTAAGAGACTTGGGACCAGCTTTGCAGACAGATGATTGTGACAGTGGTTGCAGATACCGGAAATTGTGGGTCGTGTGGTTTTGACGTTTGTGATGTCTGTTGTTCATTACTACGGGTATGAAGGTGGGAGATTGTGGGACAGTAGAGACTAGCCCAGTAGTTGGGGCAATAGGAAAATAGGAGGGATTGTCTGTAGAGGTTAATGGCAGCTGGAGCCTGTAGGGGGAGCTACGGGAGGCAATGTCTATAGAATGCTCCGTAGAAGAAGAGGCAGGCACTGAGAAGGGGGTGTGGCACGTAAACAGTCACGCATGTGTGAGTGGCGTTGTGTGTACGGTATGCTGTATGTTGGCTGCTAACACGCGGCTTCCTAACTTGCTCGGGTGAAGTCCGTCATGTCGATAAAGAGTTAAAATTGTCTATGAAATAAAACCCGTGGATATTGCAGGCGGTTCGGAGCCAAGACTGGAGTTGAAGGAGCCGACTGAACCGCTCTGCGCCGAGGCCGAGTGTGGGAAGAGGGCTGCTGATGAAGACTGACATCCCGCAGTCTTTTAAGGCAGAAAACAGACTGTTAAAATCGCTCTTTAGCAGCTCAGACTGACCTCGGACCACGTCGTTGGTTCCGATGTGCAAGATCAGACGTTTAATGGAGTGTGGAAATGATTGCAGTAGGTCCGGGAGTTTATCTCTGATCTTTGTGACAGTGGCTCCTGGAAAACAGTGGGTGGTGGAATTAAAAAAGCGAATGTTCCTGGTTATGGAGTCACCCACTATGGCGGTGGTTGGGGGGAACAGTGGCCGAGGACGAGGGGGCGAGCACCGCTGCTCTGTGGGGACTGTTTGCGGAGTGTGCGGAGAGGTCACAACCTCAGCGGTGGCTGGGTGCTCACACGACACTTCACGGCATGGAAGACCGCCGGAGCGTCTTGCCCGGAGAGCAGCCTCCTTCACGATCCTGAGCCTGGAGGAGGAGGTCGCGGACCTGAATGGGGGTCCCGAAATAGACCCCATAACCCCCGGGCTGCTGGCAGTGAATCAAACAGGAGGGGAATTGACAGTTTGCAGCAGAGGGAATTCCTCAACAGGGAATTCCTCAACACTCAAGATGTTATATCTGTTCTTCAGTTGGAGCTCACAAGGTGGAGCATGTATCGGGCTGGACCTCGCTCGCTTTTTTCCATGTACTGTGGACCATGGCTCTTGGTTGGGAGTGGAGTTGTTAGTTCTGAACCTCGGATTTGGACTGAAGGTGAAAGTAGCTAAAGTTGCACTGCTGCTCGCCCATTTAGGCTTGGCTCCCAGCAGCAGCCACGGGTCCTCCGCCGGAGGATGTGGGGCTGCAGCTGAGGAGGCCGGCCTGGATGTCGCTGTGGCAGCTGGATCATCAGCTCGGAGCTGAGGAGCCGAGGCTGACCGCTCAGCTGGGGCCAAGCCAGTGGGGTTGGGATCTGCTGTATCCATGGAGCCGGGACCAAATTCTGGGATGGTTGAGTCCAGATCTGCAGGATTGCCAGGACCTGGAGCGACAACGGAGTCAAGCCGCGCCTCTTCATCCCTAATCCAGTAGAGGTTTGAAATGCGCTGCTCCAGCTCCGCGATCTTCTGGGTTTTGTGGATTCAGCTGTCACAGTGGTGTGGAGAGGTGAGTGGAGCCATGGGGGACAGATGGGGTAGCCAAGGAAGCAGAAAACAAACTCCGGCAGCAACGGTGTAATGCGTAATGACGTGATTATATTCTCCAGAAAGCTACATTCTACAGCTACAGCTACATTTTTTTTTTTTTTTTTTTTTTTTTTTTAGCAGTTGGTATGAGCCACAGTAAAAACTTACAAACTTATGCGTGGGGACTCCAAAAGTGTGTTGACTCAGATCAGGGTGGGTTGGGGTCCGGTAGAAAGCGGGACTTACCGGCACGTAGAGGTGAATGAGTGTCCGGGAGAAACCAGTGAGTTTCGCCAGGTAGCTGCAGTCACTCCAGTGTCCAGAAAATGGCACAGAAGGTGTAAAAATGCTTCTGGGGACTTTCACAGGGACTTTCACTCTCAGGCAGGCAGTATCATTGTAGTTAATCCAGTTGTAGAGCAGAGAAAAACTAGATTGTTGCTAAAAGTTAGCGAAACTCTGATGAAGTTTGGGGTGTGGCTGTGTCACCAGTCACCCGTGTCCAAAAAGCTCAAAATCCGCCCATCAAAAACACGAGATCGGCCACCCGGCCAAACGAACAGACTTTAAACAAATAAAATCATTAAAAGTAGTTCATTAGACATGGCATAAAACTGGTTTAAAGTTATAAATTAAGAGCCAAGATGACGGAGGACGCCGACTCAAGCAGGAAGCGGAAGGCGGCAAAACTCTGTGTGATGACGTAAGCAAGTTACCAGTGTTTTGTAAAAGTTTCTGTGTGGTACCTGTGTTGTACATGAGCTAATGTTTGCGGCTAAGGACTGAGAGGCTGTCCGGTATGTGTGTCTGTGTCTGTGTCTGTGTCTGTCTGTCTGTCTGTCTGTCTGAAATCCGAGTCGGTGCTGCTTGCCCGATCGGGCATGTCTGCGCAGGGTCTGCTGGCCCACCAGCTATTTTTACTTGCCCCGGGCATTCGGGCAACCGTTAATATCGGACCCTGGGGTTTGAATCCTTGGCTAACCCCAACATGTTTTTCATGTTGACACTTATTTAAGAACGATAAGTATGTTTTTTTCTTGATTCAATTTATTTAAAAAAAATATTTTATCATTATTATTATTTATTATTATAATTATTATTTCAGGCTTGTAGGGCTTGACCAGAATATTAACCTGTTCAGATATCAGTTTGTTTGATAGGGATTTGGTTTTCAATTTTGGTATTATTTGTTTTTATGCCTCCACACCACTGATATCCATGGCGGGAGGCATTATGTTTTTGGGTTGTCCATCTGTCCCATTCTCATGAACGCAATATCTCAGGACCATCTTGAGGAAATTTCATCAAATTTGGCACAAATGTTCACTTGGACTCAAGGATGAATTGATTAGAATTTGGTTGTCAAAGGTCAAAGTCACTGTGATCTTGCATCCATCTCATTCTCATGAATGCAATATCTCAAGAACACCCTGACGGAATTATTATTATTATTATTTTATTTTATTTTTTTTCAAATTTGGCACAGGTGTTCACTTGGACTCAGCGATGAACTGTTTAGAATTTGGTGGTTGAATGTCAGAGGTCAAGGTCACTGTTACCTCACAAACCATGTTTTTGGTCATAAGTCAAGAATTCTTGTGCTAACTATGACAATATTTAACATAAATTTCTAATGGGATAAAATTATTAATGATTTGACACTAATCTTGGGTGTTCACCTTGAAACTATACTGATTATATAGATGTTCTGTGCTGCTGGGGGGAAGATGTGTGTGAAGCATTCATGTTATAATAGACCTAGATGTAAACTGTAAGTGCAACTTGACATGTGTGTGGAGGCATACACCCGCAAGACTGTAATTCTACTTTCTTTTAGAAATGGCAGGAAATTATAAATAAATATGAATCTCAGTGTTTCCCATACCGTATATTGATTTATTTGTGGCAGTCTGCCACAACGTCAGCATTGACTGACATATACTGGTTTTTTTTTGTTTTTGTTGTTGTTGTTTTTTTGTACTACTCAACGGGTTAAGTCTTATTTCACTGTAGAGCTTCGTGCAGCGTATTGATTTGCTATCAGCCTGATGCAGGGCTTGACGCTAACCTTTTTCCCAAGGAGCACATGTGCTCCTAAGTTGAAAAAGTAAGAAGCGCACAAAGAACTTTAGGGGCACAACGTAAATTGATCAAATAATGTTTTCCGTAATAAACGTGATGCAAATAGACATTTACAAGCAAAATTATTTAATGAATTTGTATACAAAATGTACAGAAAGGTAAAATCATCAAGTTTTGAAAAAGTATTGCAATTTAATTTTGTCTTTAATGTTATTATCTTATATATATTATCTTTGCAATATGATTATCTTATATAATGTTATTACTATCCTAAAACATTCTCCAGGTCCTCTGAAACTCTGCAGGACTTAAGTCTCTTTCACACAGAGCTTTCGTGGCGCCCACCGCGGGGTAGGGCGCAGAGGACAGGATTTGGGGGAGTACAGGCTCGTTCAGGAGCTACAGCTCCATGGTGACCGCTTCCGGGTCTACTTCAGGCTCTTCTCTGCCATTGGATGCGCAGCGCTGAGGTGTCGTCACAGCGCGTTGCGGTGAAATTAAAAAAAATGTCAATTTGAGCGCAGGCTGGCGGCGCGCAGATGCCGCGACATGCGCCCCCCTCGCGCGCCGCTCAGCTTGGTGGCAGAGCGGTGCGCTCTTGCACCGCGGTAGCACATACACAATGAATGGGCTCGTCGGCGGAGGTTTGCGCTTTGCGCGCTCTGTGTGAAAAGGGCTTTATTTCCACCCTGCCCAGCAGCGGTTCCGTAGCGAATGGTCCCTAAAGGCCTCTACACATGATCAGCTGTAAAACCGCTTTGCGCTGGCTGTCCCATTGTTTGTCTATGGAGAGGGCAGCAACGCCTGATAAAGCGGCACCGCTACCCTTGGCGTCGCGCATTGCTCTGATTTTCCGCCCAAGCGCTGCGCTCAGAGTTGAAATTATTTGAACTACGGGGAGAACGGAGCAGGCTTCCCTGGAGATCCACCCGGTCCATCTCCTCCACACTTTGACTTAGGCTATTTCCACGCTGCCGACAATAACCGCCCATAACCGTGTCACACGGGGAAGAGGGAAGGCGGCTGGAGTTCCTCCAACATTTGCGGTTAGATTATCATATTTTTTTATTGACAAAAATATAGGCTGCTTCGGCTGATTTTTTTCATGTGCACATGTGCCCCTAAATATTTTTCACAGTTCGCACACACCTATTTTTAGTCGCAAATGCGAGTGAAACGCTCGCACTGTCGAGCCCTGTGATGATCTGTATTTTTCCCGCATTTTGTCCCTGACCTGTTTTGAGAGCTCCCCGGCCTTTATTCAATTCAATTTATGGTGCTACTTGCTTGATGGTGTTGCAGACTGTTCTCAAGGTCAAGGATGCTTCCTTGGTACGGTGAGTCCTATCAGGTCGGGTTCTACAGAGGCTAGTAGGGGTGTAAATCACCAGTTTCATCATGATATGATATTATATTGATTCTTTGGACAATGATACAATATTTTCCAATATTACAAAGTCTGCCACAGTACGATTTAGATTAGATATAATTCAGGGGTCTGCAATCGATATTAGGCGGTATTAAATGCCAATTTAACACAACACAGGGTCACATTTAGGCCAACAACAGAACTCAAGTGCAATTTCAAGCTTGTTTATTGAACAGCCAGGCTTCAATTAGCCTATTAAACAGTACATTCAATTTTAACATAAAAATGTTACAATTTAAAGTCACTGCATTTTGCGCAATATTGCAATAAACTCCAGACACGGCTATCGAGAAGCAACACAGCATGAGCCATCAGTGAATAGCCTACATGTTCAACAGATAACAAAACCGGCCTAATATCACACAGTTTTCACAAATTAACCATAACTTTGAACTTAGGCCTGATTAATTTAAGAGATGAATATATTCATTTCGGTTTAAGACAATTAACAAGTCCACACAGGTGCGGGGGAGAGGCGAGTCACGCTACGGAGAAGATCATCTACTCAGACAGACTTTGCAGGCTTCAACTAGCCTTTTAAACCATATTCATAAAATTATAAATGCTAATAAATAAAACAACAAATATTTTTAAAGTTAACAATTTAAATCTGCATTTTTCACAACAGTGCAAACTGAGAAGTGCAAACTGAGAAGACAGACATCGCAGTCACAGGCTTCAAATAGCGTTTTTAACATAACATTATAAAAGCTAAATAAAACAACAAATATTTTTAAAGTAACAATTTAAATCTGCATTTTTCACAACCGTGCAATAAACTCCAGACACGTTATCGGGAAGCGTCACAGCTTATGTTCAAGAAACATCAGAGAGAATAAAATAAGCCTAATAATAACAACAACAATTTTCATGAATTAAACATACCTTTGTTTGAATTTTAGGCCTAATTTGGACGTGAACTTATTTATTCCGGTTCAAGAAAATTAACATGTCCACATGTTTGGGGGAAAGGCGAGTGCGGAGTCGGTTTAGGATAGGGATGTCCCGATCCAGCATTTTCACTTCCGATCCAATACCAATATTACAGCCTTGAGTTTTGGCCGATACCGATACCAATCCAATCCAAGCACGTATTATACATATTCACTTATTTTGTTGTCAGTCGTGTTAGAAAAGGTTTGATCAAGCAAAGAACAACTACTTAATCAGGTTAGTTAGAATGATCCACAATGCCGATGCCCGTTTTTTGCTAATATCGGCAGCCGATCGGGACATCCCTAGTTTAGGATGAGTCCCACTGTCATCAGTCAGTTCCAGGGTTCTGGCCTCGGTGAGCTTGGTGGTGTTTCTGTCGGAGAGGGTCGCTGACACAGCCCATGTTTGCTCATGAAGTCGATCGAACATTTCACACACTGAATTCCACCGAGTGCGGCAGTGTTGGATGAGCTTGTGTTTTGGCAAGTTCTGCTCTGCCTGCTTTCTCTTCAGAGCAGCGGTTGCAACCATGCTGTGATGAAAATGTGACACTAGTCTGCTACATGCGCCAGTCACCCGACTCACACTTGCTATCTTGAAGCCATCATTAATAGCAAGCTGGAGAGTGTGAGCAAAGCATTGGACAGATTCCCACTCAAGGAAGCGCTGGTTTGCCAACACCATATTACTGGCATTATCGTGGATACACGCACTAACTTTATCCAACACACCCCACTCCTCAGCGGCTGCTTTCAGGTGTGCCGCTATGATCTCAGCGGTGAGCCGGTCATCAGAGCTGCGTGTCTGTAGGATAGCTGTCTTCAACTCCCAGTTCTTCTGAATGAAATGGCAAGTGATGGTTACATATGACTCCGTGGTCAGAGCTGTCCAGGGGTCTGTAGTAATAGCCACCTTGTCTGCATTTTGCAGTATATCCCTCAGTTTCTCCACGCCTTCCTCATACATCCTCTCCACTCTCGAAGTTGCTGTTCACCGCGATGGTGGTTTAAACTCCGGCTCGATAAACTCCATGAGCTCGCGGAACCCCTCACCCTCAATGAAGCTTAACGGGAGCATATCTGTAGTGAGCATCTTTGTTAGAATCTGTGTTATCTTCTCCGCTCTTGCAGCATCACAGCGGCGTTTGCTAGCACTGCTAACAAAACCGGTGATAGGAGGCTGCCTACTGTCCGTCTCTGCGGTCTTCTCTTTGTGCTTGATGCGCAAATGGTTGAGCATAGAACTGGTTGTTCTGTGATAAACTAGTTTGATATTACACAGCTTACACTCCACGGTTGTTTCATCGATCTTTTCAAAATACTTCCAGACGTCACTCTTCAACTTCTTTGCCGCCACCATTTTGGGGTCAAGTGACGGGGCTTACCTGCGTCTGTGTTGTATGCCACTGCGCATGTGACTGCGCCCCGTCCAATGAAATGCGAGTACTCGAATCTCAATATGTGTAACGAATACTGACGTTCAAAACGAGTACTCGAGTACTTGATTACTCATGCCCATCCCTAGCTACAACCCCTTTCTTTTTTTTACTTTTGGCCATAAAACACATAAACAACACATGAATAATAAGTACAGTAAAGTTCACTTTAAACTGACTCCACTAGCACTAGGGTGACCATATTTTGATTTCCAAAAAAGAGGACACTCCGCCCGGCCACGACATAGCCTATTTAAATGATACTTGCAGTTTACTCAAAGATGCTTTATCATTTTAATATATTTAAAATTTATATGTATGGATAGAAAATTCAGTTATATTACAAAATAATATCTCTCAAAGACAGAAATTCAGATAGGCCCCAATAGGGGACACATACATACACACACTAGAGTGTGGCGATCCGAGCCCGACGCTACCCGACGGGTCGGGCCGGGTTTGGACAAAAATGTAGCTATAAATTGTATGGGCTCGGGTCGGATTCGGTCAGCTTTCAGTGAAAATGTAGTGTAAAAATAAATAAAATCCTATTGTCTGTCCTGTTTATTGCTTGGGCACTGTTATTTACATGACAACACCTGAACATAACACACACAGACACACATTGGCTGTTTGTTTCTACCTCTCCCCTTGCTGGAAGTCTCGGACCTCCAGCCGCCCGCCTCTGCCTTGATTAAACGCTGAAAATAAAATAAAAGAGGGAGACAGGTTTTTCCTATTTTATCTTATTTTGTTTTATGTCTCCCTCTCCTCTCGCTGGAAGCGTCGGACCTCCCGCCTCCCGCTCCCGTCTCAAACACGGAGGTCTCCCTCTTTGCTGAGCACCCACGGCGCACGCCCAGCCTGTTAAATAGCCTGTAACCGTAACAACTGTGTGACACAAACTCAGTGCTTTGGTCATTAAATAATGTTGGGCTCGGTTTGGGTTCGGACAGAAATATGCAGCCCGTGCCGCACTCTAACACACACACACACAAACACACGGAAAACCGGACACTATCATCAGTTTATAAAACCCCCCAGACGCCCCGGACGGGAAGAGTGGACATGTCCGGGCAAAAGAGGACGTTTGGTCAGCCTAACTAGCACAAATAAAATGGAAAATGGGATAAGTTAACCTTCAGGGCTTTCTGTCAGAGAGACCTTTCTGGAAGAAATCTTTTCATTCTAACCCAAACCATGATCTTTTTTTTTTTTTCATAAAACTTTAGGAATATCTGGCTTAAAGGCGCTGTATGTAAGAATGTGGCCAAAACGGTTACTGCACTCAAATTCAAAATACTGCCGCGAATCGTGTCCGCCCCCCCTCCCTTGCAGATTCAAGGTTGCTGCTCTGTGCTGAATTGCTGCATTGTGCTCCGGCGTCTGGCAAAAATAGAAGTCCTGCGTATCTGTTGCGGAGGGCTCTGGAGTGCCGCAGCTGAGACAGAGCCGGAACGCAGCACAGCCGCAGCCGGTGGAAACACACACATTGACTAGAATTGAATCCTATCAGCTCCGCTGCCGTGCCGGAGTGCAGACGCAACCAACACACATCTGGTGGAAATTGGGGGTGATTTGTTTGCCCACGGGCGGCTGCCAGGGCCGCGTCGCCGCATCCTTGATCTTCGATTTTCCAGCGGACCATTCGAGCAAGTCCGGCTTCTCTGCTGCTAACGCTGCTGCCGGGATACAGCAGAGGAGGAGCCGGCTGCTTATGCTATGTACCGGGACACTGCTAATGCAGCTTGCCATGCTGCTCACGTTTGTTTCTCAATAAAATCAGTCGGGTCGATGACCCACCTGCGCATGGGCTACAATGTATGATCGAAAATAAATAACAGTTGAAAGTATTCGAAATGTCCATCCCCGTCTAGCTATGATGCTAGTTAGCCAACTTTGGCTAAAGCTTACCTGTCGAGGAGAAGAGTAGCCACTTCGACATCCGATTTCAAATTCTTCTCCATTTTCAACCATCTCCACCGTTCAAAAGCATCTCCTATATAGACCCTCGCTTTGCCTCAAGTTTTGTCTTGGCGTTTTTGGGAATCATAACGAGGTCATTTGGGTTTAGTCGCACCATCAGCCATTGTAGCTCAGTCGTAACTGTAACTGATGCTGAGACTCTACTGATTGTGTGACTGGTAGACGGCGGTGGGTGGCGCAACAGGCCAAAACACAAATTCAAAACATAAACATGATTTGCAGACTGTAAAAATTTTTTTTAAATGCCAATATTCTGGCTGTACTATTGTTGTCGGTGAGATCAGTATGTTATATTAACATTATTCCTTAGTCTCTGTGACATATTAGAAGGATTTTACAACTATTTGCTTTAGATTTCTTATATATAGCTCCCTTAAAGTCCAAAAGTAAAACTTCTCCAAACAGCCATGAAACACACATTAACAACATCATTCAACTGTTAAAACAATTGTTAAACAACAATTGTTAAACAATTGTTAAAACAAAAACATTGTTAAAACAGAGCAGCTAATGTTGCTAAAGCAAGAAATTAGCGAGTGAGACGCTTGTCCATACAGGTAACATTACCTCGTGTTTTATCTCGTAACAGCATTGTTTACGTATGGCATGTGCTCTGTCTGTTGACCTGTATTTTCTCAGAAATCCAAAATATTTCGTCTCTTGGCTTCTTGCCATCTGCCTGCTGCTGTTTGAAAGTGACAGACTTTCAAAATAAAAGCCTATGCTAAAGATGATATAGATCAATGTTTTCACTTCGCATAGATGATATTGGATTGTTGATCATTAAATTGATATATCGATCCAGATCGATGGGTTGTATCACCCCTAGAGGCAAGGCAAGACACCTTCCTAGCATTCAGGGAACATACATGTGGAGCAGGCTAGCAATGCCCAGGTGTGCCGAGGCCCCACCTTCAGTTCAGGCAGATCATGCACAAAGAATTGTGGGCACTTTATGCCTGCTGAAGATACACACTTGCATTCTTAAAAATTTTCTGAAGAAAGGTCCTTGGTAGAATTCAAAGGGTCTTTGACATTGGAACAGTCCCTCAGCCGGATTCAATGATGTAGCCTCTAAAGTCTGGTAATTTTGCTTGGACAATATACCCAGGACACAGAAGTAAACCTCCAGCTTTATTTAAACGGTGCTGCTGGAGATCAGTGCTCTTATCACTGGAGTTTAGTGTGCACTGACATATAATTAGGTACTTATGAGTGTCTGTGACTGTGCATATATTGGTGGTGTGTGTGTGTGTGTGTGTGTGTGTGTGTGTGTGTGTGTGTGTGTAAAAAGGACAATTTGCACTTCAGAAGAATGGACTTGTATGCTCTCATTTGTGAATCTATTGTAGGCACAATGACCACATTGCAGACTGTGGTGCAGCTGTATACACAAAGCTACAGAGCCTCTCCAATTGGGGATATTCCGCACCTACACTCACCTTTCAGTAGTTCTTACTCAGAGGGCAAAATATCACTGGCTTGAAAGTCTGTGTGTGGATCTTGAGTAGCCAAGCAGAAGCTGACCCACTCAGCACTGGCATAAGGATCTGAAGTTACCACCTGCCATGTTCCAAATGCCAGTGAAACTTGGATAAATAAAAAGGACAATCAGCCACTCAAGGCTGGAAGCTTCCTTAGGCAGTAGCATGGGACATGGGGCTGATACATTGACTGTTGTTTAAAAAAAAATAGGTTTGTAATAAATAATATCATTCTATCTTTGTGTCACTCCATGCTCTTGATAAAAGAACACCAAAATGTGCCATTCTGACGTCCACATGACCAACCTGAAATTTTGGCCACTATCATTTTGCATTGGAACTATTTTTGATTATTTCATGATAGATATTATTCTGCCACACCAGAGAATAAGTGAGGAAGAGAGAGGGCATCCACCCCACAGGGAATGGGAGAGAGGAGGACTCATCAAGTGGGAGCAGCAAGATGTATATGGCAAGCCCTTATAACATTTAATCAGGAGCAGTAAGAACAATTGTAGATATCAACTGTTGCTTTTTGACTAGTAGACTAGTTCCAAGCAGACATACTAATTTATTTTTGACTGGTAGCAATTTTAATTAAATATATCTATAGTTAATTTTTCATTAGTCAAAGTGTTAATTCTTGATATCAACATTAAAATGTTTTACCAGTGGAAATGTTCTCTGTAGACAGTGTTTGGAATGTTACTCTCAGAATGTAATACATTACATATTACCAGTTACCTACGTTTGAAAGTAATAAGTTACTTAATAATATTATTCTCTGTGTAGAGTTATGTGTTATTTATTAAAGCCCCTACAAGGAACTTTCATTTTGAGTTGATTTTGGCGACCCTGTGGACAAAAGCGGTAGTGTTTTGCTGGAATGAAGCCTACATTTCCCATGAGCTCTAGCGCGTATTGTCATAAAGACGCTTACCTGGCTCACGCATGTGTTTGTTTTGGGGATGAATGAAACAACAAGACGGGAAAACTTTGACCCCGCTCCTATCGGAGATCCCAACTCACCTCTGCCGCACCCCAGCTCCACCTCTCCGGCGTAAGCACCACTGCCGCCGGGGTAAATACAGAGGTCGGCTGGTAAGGCTGGAGGCCTGTTTGGCGAGCACTTCCACGGCTTCTTGGACTGAGTATGGAGCGGTGCCTCGCCTCTTTATTTCTCGGCAATCGCTGGACTCTGTCGACGCCTGGCTGGTACCTGTCGTCGGCCCGGATGAGGTGTTCCAGCCCCGTGGCCCCTGCTCTCCTCGTCCCCACTGGTGCGGGGTGAATCTGCGCAACCTGAGGCCTCTGTGTGTGGCTCCCCGGTGTGTGCCGTGGACCCGCCGGCTCCTGCCAGGATTGGGCTGGTAAATGCTAGATCACTAGCGAACAAAACGTTTATCCTGAAGGATTTCCTGACTTCCCGAGGATTGGATTTTCTCTGTGTGACTGAGACGTGGCTGATTGTTGGTGAGTCCAGTGCTTTCACAGAGCTTTTACCTGATGATTGCTGCTATTTTAACTCCCTGCGGACGTCGGGTCGAGGAGGAGGAATAGCGACTATTTATAAGAGTCACTTAATGTAAGCAGCTAGGTAAGATGAAGTGTGCCGTCTGAGTGCCGTAAATCGCTTCGTCCTGGAAGCGACCTGGGACGGACTCGGACACAGTTTCCTAAAGGTATGGATATACACTATATAGAAATAGCTTATCTTCACACCGATGGTCTCATTTGCTGTTGTAGGTCACGCACAGACATCAGCAGAAACGAGAGACTTTTGCATATCCAGTTAAAAGTTCCTTGTAGCGGCTTTAAACTACTTTTGCGTTATTTTGACCAAAATGACTGACTGGGCATTATAAAATGGATGAGGGTCATGTTGTTTCACAGCAGGTAATCAAAGCACAGAAGCTCCAGTTTCATTTCAAATCCAGTGCTGCACAGGTCTGACCCATTCATGCATTCACATACAGTGGATACCACTCTGTATTAAAATCCCTTGCTTATATTGATAATAGCATGATGACATAGAACAATTAAATAGCCTAGACCTTTTAAAATAAATGATTAGCCTTGGACACATGGATGGACAGGCAGAAAAAAGGATCAAAGTCAATCTATTATGAGATAGGCCCACAAATATTGATCCCTACAAATATTGATCCCTATCATATGGAACATAATAGACAAATTCTGAGGTTAGCACAACAAACAGAATGCCGTGTGAGTAAGTCACTATTACAGAAGCAAAATAATACACCGGAGCTGGAGGACCCACCTGCCAGTTCCTGTTGTGATGGTCAGCTACAACAGTGCTGGAGAGAGAGAAGAATGGGACAGTTAGTCAGCGTTGCTCTAATGTGTAGGGGATGTGAATGGAAACACACCCAACACACTAACGCACATTTGACAGCATCACAGGCCAATCACAGTGACAAGGAAAAATAAACCAGAGGCCAGCTCCTTATCCCTGCTGCTTTCAAGCAACTGTTAGACGCAAAAGCAGAACAGGAAACGTTGTAGACATTGCAGGTATATTAATGGAACACACTGAACATGATACACAGATGATGCACAGAATGGCATCACCCATATGTGCTGATCACAGTCACCCTTCTGTAATGTAGTCTGTAGTGACATGATAAGACACAAAAACCTTCAGGGAGCAGTGTGGATGACTGACAAATTAAAACAATAGTGTTCAATTTAGGTGCTAATGTGTTATGTACATTGTAAATGTAATATTACCCAAAATCCCGTTGGTAATGCATTGTATTACTTTGGTATGCTAAAATGTTAGACATTATTGTGATGCATTACTTTTGTAATGCATTACCCCAATACTGTTGGGATATGTGTGTAACTTAATTACAATTAGTCAGCTTTTACCATTGACTTCTATTCAAACTCAAACACAGATATCTATTATTCAATTTTGATGTGTTGTACCTCCAAGTTGACATATCCATTATGTTATTTTGACGAGTTGCAGTTCTAATTAATGATATATACAATTGAATTCTCACAAGTGGACATGTTCATTATATATGTCTAGTTGTTCCTTGATTACAGATATAAGTGGTATTTTGGATATCTAAAGTTCAGTTCTGACCAGTCAGAATTAAATTATTGATATGTTGGCTTGGCATTGTAACTAGTAAGAAAGCAATTTTAGATATATAGAAATGCATTTCAGATATCTGAAATAAAATTGTAATTATTGGAAATTATATTGAAACAGTAACAATTATATTTGAAATATGTTCAGTTCCTTTTATAACTAGTCAGAATTGAATTTTAGATATCAAAAAGGAATTTCCACTCATCAAAAACATCATTGTTAATATCCTCATTGATTTATGTACATATCCTAAATGAATATGCTAATTTAGAAGTAGACCACTGGCTTTGTGTCACTTAAATGATATGTAGGCCATATATCAAAACAGACCTATCAACAAACCATTTGATATCTGAAGGAGAATATTACATTACCACTAGTCAAAATACTTGTGGAAAATCAATTGCAGATATCTGCAATCATTACTCTTTCTATTAAAAAGGAATTACTGGGGCGTCGGTGGCTTAGTGGTAGAGCAGGTGCCCCATATACAAGGCTGTTGCCGCAGTGGCCCGGGTATGACTCCAGCCTGCGGCCCTTTGCTGCATGTCACTCCCTCTCTCTCTCCCCCTTTCGCACTTGTCTGTCCTATCAAATAAAGTTAAAAATGACCCGAAAAATATCTTTAAAAAAAAAAAAAAGGAATTACTGATATCTATAATTACATTAAAGATATCTATCAGTTTTTACTTGTCAATATGTTATTCTACGTGTAAAAAATATATTTGTAATGTAAAATTTCAACATGTCAGAATGACAACAGAATTGGTTATGCTATGAGAGTGACTGAATTATCAGCTGCATATTGCGGATAAATATTCTATTATACTTTTAATAATCTGGTTAATAATCTGGTTAATGTAATTTTGCATATCCTGTTTTTGTAAACAGCCTTGAAACTCAGAGTGTTTGCCAACAGGGCCTACTTTTACATTAACCAATGGTTAGTTAATAGCCACAACTAATGTGAGCATTCCAAGCATGGTGAAGGCACTCTCCCTATGATTTGCTAGTTATGGTTGTCTTTGATGGTTGGATTGATTAGGTTTAAGCAAGAAGACTGAGATTGGGTAGGAATAGGGTAAGAATGGCGTGTTAAGGAGGCAGTGTTAGACAGAGTAGGGTGACCATGCCTTGCAGTCCCAGGAAACACAAATGTGCATCCCCCACAGCAAACAGCTGCTTCTGCAATGTTGTTATCGTCTTCATGGAAGAGCTGTAACATTGTCAAATCAGATAAAACCTGGAGCCACACACACACACACACACACACACACACACACAGAACAATATAAGGGTATTAACAGTCCTTAGAACATCAGAGAACTTCACATATAGCTAAAACCTTTAAGATTATTAATACACTGGAGTCACTGGGTCGCAAGAACCATGTGTACAGAGTAGTGGTTAAGTTGCACATACAAGGGATTTTAGAGAACTTTTCACATTTACCAATTTTCTTGTATTTGGAATTCAGTAAGTGCTACAGGACTGTCTGCATGTTGAATTAAGAACCATAATGCGCTAAATAAATCTGAAGAGTAAATGTTGAGTAAATGTTTTCACAGACATGGATGTAAACTGTAAGAGAAACTTGACTGGTGTGCAGATGCATACAACCGTGGGGCGGTAGTTCTAGTTATTGGCGATTTTCGAATGGCAGCTTGCAGTTGGATAGTCAGGAACTCTCACGCCAACAGCTTCCTCAGGGTCTTGAAATTGCTGTCCAGGATCATCATCCGTTGCACCAGTGGGACATAACCAACTGTGTAATATTCTGACTGGCCAATATTTCTACAACTGTCAGTGCTGTGACAGCTGCATTAATATTTACTTGACGCTTTGTAGAAGTAACACCTGGTTTTTACAGTATTTCAATCATAATCTCATGTTTGACTGCTCTGTATGGTATTACTGGTAGGAAAAGCCCATCCCCCTCAGTCAAGGGATTTGTTTGAGAAAGACTTTACAGTAATGACACTTTCACATCAATTGGAACCATTCGCACACTGGACTGGAGACACACAAGTGGGCGGGGCTGTCATTGGTGTCATGACCCAGCTCATGAGCCATGACAAAAAAAAACAGGAGACACACGGTTTTAAACGGTTTTGAAAGGTGAACAGATTTATTACTGATTTATAAAACATTCATAGGTTGTGAGGTATGTGATTCAGTGTTATTAGTGTGTGTGTGTGTGTGATGAGTTGGTGAGTAATGAATTAAAGATGTACAATGTAAAACCGAAACTAGTGACATGGCTTAAGCCAAGCAAACAAGACTGCTAAAAGAATGGAGAGAGAGATCCTTAACGGGCAAGCTCTGGGAGACTGGTCAGGTGCATTGATGATGTTCGCCAACCAAGGACCTGCACAACAACATGGACAGACAGAGAGGGGGAAACACACACAGTAAGCCATGGTAAAGCAGGAGAGCTGTCACGTTGGTCTTTGCCTCAGAATGCAACATCCCAAGATAAATTTGTCATCATCTCATGATTTCTCTAATTTTCGATTAGCTTTAATCTGGTAACATTAACACTGCAGCTCTGTTTGATCAAGTGTTATCTTCGCTTCCTGCACTGTAGCCTACTGTATACTAAAAGGTCAAGTTGTACAACATAAATTGAAATTGAAATTGAAAAATAATTACTATACTATAATATATATATATATATATATATATATATATATATATATATATATATATATATATATATATATAATATATATGTGTGTGTGTGTGTGTGTTTAGCCGAGCCAGTTGTCTTTGTGGAGGACTATCTAGGCTAATATGACAGTGGATCAGAAACAACCCCCTCAGTGAACCTGCACCCCCCACTTGCATAGATTATCTGCTTATTTATGTCCAGCCCTAACTCAATCACTGTCTTCCACCAGAACCGTAACAAATGACAGCGGGGGAAATTACAGTCATTTGTCTCTGTCTCTCTACATCATGTCAGCCCTCCTTTTCTGTCTTTTAAACCTGGACACCTGTACCATCTTTATCCTCTTTCTCTCCTCCTCCACCTTATTTATCTCTTTCCCTGTACCAGGAAAGATCCTACCACATATGTCTCTGCTAAGCTGACAATCTCCAACAATCACAGCTGAAGTTGGGTTTGCGTGCACCATCATCTGCAGAGGAGGCACAAATGTCTTACTGCTATAAATGAGCTGTCATTTGATAGACACCCTGTCAGGCTTTAAAGCGCCTCCTTCGTCACCTCTGCATCATACCAGGTGTGTTGTGGGATCTGCGACTTGTACTGTGTATAGTGGCTGTTGTTAAGGCAGCCGGGGGCAGGGGTTTAATTGCAGCTCTTTCTTCTTCCACAAAATTACCACTTTCATTTGGAGTCACTCATCAAAGTGCTGGAGGCAGATGTCAGTGTTGCACTTGAAGCGTTTGACAATTTACAGCTTATTTTCATTCTTATTATTTTGCATCTGGACTAAACAGATTGTTAGTTGGTTGTGACTTTTAACATGAAGAAGAAATATACACAGTAGTTAACAGAATGGTAATTTTTTTATTTATAGGAATCATCCATTAAAGGTCCAGTGTCTGGCATTTAGCCGCATCTATTGGCAGAAATGGAATGTAACATTCATAACTATGTCATCATTAGTTTATAATAACTTAATAATTAGAGGAATCGTTATGTTTTTGTTTCCTTGGAATATATGTATATACATACATATATGTATACAGTACTGTGCAAAAGTGTTAGGCAACCATTAGATTTGGTGTTTTAGCAATGCTATAATTCATTTCAATTCAGTTTTATTTATAAAGCCCAATATCACAAATTACAATTTGCCTCAGAGGGCTTTACAGCATACGACACCCCTCTGTCCTTTGGACCCTCACAGCGGATAAGGAAAAACTCCCCCAGAAAAACCCTTTAATGGGGAAAAAAATGGTAGAAACCTCAGGAAGAGCAACTGAGGAGGGATCCCTCTTCAAGGACGGACAGATGTGCAATAGATGTCGTACAGAACAGATCAACATAATAAATTTACAGAAATCCACATGACAAAATCATACATCAAGAGAAACGGAAACGTTTGAGACTGAGAGAGAGATGCAGGGCAGACCGTAATGACAGTAGCTTACAACAACATTAATTTAAGTAATAACATTGTAATAATAATAATAATAATAATAATTATGGCTATTGTGGTACCATATGTTGTAAGTATATGTTAATATATGATAGTATATGTATGTGACAATAATAATCATATGTGTATAATGATAGTAGAAGTATGACTAATGATAACAGCAGCAGCAGGAGGCATCAGGCAGGACCACGGCAGCAGCACAACCATGGCACATGATCCAGGCACAGCTGCAATACGAGGTGACCTGCCAGACAGTGGAGCACAAAGGCTCCGGAGAAGAAGCCCAGTTAGTGATATGCAGTAGCAGTAGAGCCAAGTTAGCAATGTAACATAACAGTAACATGACATGAATGTTGGGGGGGGGGCAGACTAGGCCTATGTCTGCCTAACTAGGGGCTAGTCCAAGACAAGCCTGAACCAGCCCTAACATAAGCTTTATCAAAAAGGAAAGTCTTAAGTCTAGTCTTAAATGTGGAGACAATGTCTGCCTCAGGCATAGAAGAGGAGCCTGGTAGCTGAAGGCTCTGGCTCCTGTTCTACTTTTGGAGACTTTAGAGACCACGAGTAACCCTACATTCTCAGAGTGCAGTGTTCTGGTGGAATAATAGGGCACTATGAGCTCTCTAAGATATGATGGAGCCTGACCATTTAAAGCTTTGTAAGGGGGGAGCACAGGGAGCTAGCGCAGAAAAGCGAAAAAAAGAGAAATGTGATTTTGTTTCTTTCTCAGTACAAGTGCCGCTGCGTTCTGGATTAGCTGGAGAGTTTTCAAAGACTAGAGCCACCTGATAATAGGAAATTACAGTAATCCAGCCCAGAGGTAACAAAAGCATGGAGCAATTTTTCTGCATTTTTTGGGACAGGATAGGCCTAATTTTTGCAATATTATGCAGATGAAAAAACGCAGTTCGTGAG
The DNA here is from genome assembly GCF_041903045.1 of Epinephelus lanceolatus. Classification (NCBI taxonomy): domain Eukaryota; kingdom Metazoa; phylum Chordata; class Actinopteri; order Perciformes; family Serranidae; genus Epinephelus; species Epinephelus lanceolatus. The sequence continues at coordinate 39,819,636 of NC_135750.1, forward strand.
GTTTGTTTTGAATGAGAATTAAAAGACAAATCTTGGTCAAATATTACTCTGAGGTTTCTTACGGTGGTGCTAGAGGCCATAATGACTGTATCTAATTATTTCTCTGTCTTTTCATTTGAATACAACCAGAAAATACAGAAAATGTGTATGCAGTATTAAAAACAAGGAAAAAAAATCAGAAAAAGCACCTTCTATAGGCTAAAGTGGCAAGTATTAAGTGATCTCCCTTTACATTTTAACAATAGCAGGAACCTGGCTCTCTTAAACCTACAGTCAGGCCCATAATTATTTGGACAATGATACAGTTGTCGTCATTTTGGCTCTGTACACCACCACAATGGGTTTTAAATGAAACAATGAATACCTGCTTCAAGTGCAGACTCTCAGCTTTCATTTAAGGCTTTTTTCAAAAATGTAGTATGAACTGTGTAGGAATTACAACCATTTCTTCACACAGTCCCCCGACTTTAAGGGCTCATAAGTATTTGGACAAACTAACATAATCATCAATTAAACAGTCAGTTTTAAAACTTGGTTGCAAATCCTTTACAGTCAATGACTGCCTGAAGTGTTGGACCCATAGACATCATCAGATGCTGGATTTCTTCCCTGGTGATGCTCTGCCAGCCCTTTACTGCAGCTGTCTGCACTTCCTGCTTGTGTTTTGGGTGTTTTGCCCTCAGTTTTGGCTTCAGCAAGAGAAACGCATGCTCCCTTGGATTCAGGTCAGATGATATGACTTGGCCGTTGCAGAACATTCCACTTCTTTGCCTTAAAAATGTCTTTGGTTGCTTTTGCAATATGCTTCAGGTCAATGTCCATCTGCACTGTGAAGCATCGTCCAATGAGTTTTGAAGCATTTAATTGAATCTGAGCAGATAATGGTGCCCCAAACACTTCAGCTTTCATCCTGCTGCTCTTGTAAGCAAGACAAGACTTCACTAGAATAAATACAGAGGGTTTATCACAAGATGCAAACCATTGGTTAGCCTTAAAAATGGAAGGCCAGATTAGAGTTTGTCAAAAACCATCTAAAAAGCCTGTACAGTTGTGGAACAGCATACTATGGACAGATAAAACAAAGATCAACTACCAGAATGATGGGAAGACAAGAGAAGGAAGAAGGGAAGGAACTGCTCATGATCCAAAGCACACCACCTCATCAGTGAAGCATGGTGGAGGTACTGTTATGTCATGGCCATGTATGGCTGCCAGTGGAACTGGTTCTCTTGTATTTATTGATGATGTGACTGCTTACAAGAGCAGCAGGATGAAAGCTGAAGTGTTTGGGGCACCATTATCTGCTCAGATTCAACCAAATGCTTCAAAACTCATTGGATGATGCTTCACAGTGCAGATGGACATTGACCTGAAGCATATTGCAAAAGCAACCAAAGACATTTTTAAGGCAAAGAAGTGGAATGTTCTGCAATGGCCAAGTCATATCATCTGACCTGAATCCAACTGAGCATGCGTTTCTCTTGCTGAAGCCAAAACTGAGGGCAAAACACCCAAAACACAAGCAGGAAGTGCAGACGGCTACAGTAAAGGGCTGGCAGAGCATCACCAGGGAAGAAGCCCAGCATCTGATGATGCCTATGTGTCCAACACTTCAGGCAGTCATTGACTGACTGACTTGGCCATTGCAGAACATTCCACTTCTTTGCCTTAAAAATGTCTTTGGTTGCTTTTGCAATATGCTTCAGGTCAATGTCCATCTGCACTGTGAAGCATCATCCAATGAGTTTTGAAGCATTTGGTTGAATCTGAGCAGATAATGGTGCCCCAAACACTTCAGCTTTCATCCTGCTGCTCTTGTAAGCAGTCACATCATCAATAAATACAAGAGAACCAGTTCCACTGGCAGCCATACATGGCCATGACATAACAATACCTCCACCATGCTTCACTGATGAGGTGGTGTGCTTTGGATCATGAGCAGTTCCTTCCCTTCTTCCTTCTCTTGTCTTCCCATCATTCTGGTAGTTGATCTTTGTTTTATCTGTCCATAGTATGCTGTTCCACAACTGTACAGGCTTTTTAGATGGTTTTTGACAAACTCTAATCTGGCCTTCCATTTTTAAGGCTAACCAATGGTTTGCATCTTGTGATAAACCCTCTGTATTTATTCTAGTGAAGTCTTGTCTTGCTTACAAGAGCAGCAGGATGAAAGCTGAAGTGTTTGGGGCACCATTATCTGCTCAGATTCAATTAAATGCTTCAAAACTCATTGGACGATGCTTCACAGTGCAGATGGACATTGACCTGAAGCATATTGCAAAAGCAACCAAAGACATTTTTAAGGCAAAGAAGTGGAATGTTCTGCAACGGCCAAGTCATATCATCTGACCTGAATCCAACTGAGCATGTGTTTTTCTTGCTGAAGCCAAAACTGAGGGCAAAACACCCAAAACACAAGCAGGAAGTGCAGACAGCTGCAGTAAAGGGCTGGCAGAGCATCACCAGGGAAGAAATCCAGCATCTGATGATGTCTATGGGTCCAAAACTTCAGGCAGTCATTGACTGTAAAGGATTTGCAACCAAGTTTTAAAACTGACTGTTTAATTGATGATTATGTTAGTTTGTCCAAATACTTATGAGCCCTTAAAGTTGGGGGACTGTGTGAAGAAATGGTTGTAATTCCTACACGGTTCATACTACATTTTTGAAAAAAGCCTTAAATGAAAGCTGAGAGTCTGCACTTTAAGCAGGTATTCATTGTTTCATTTAAAACCCATTGTGGTGGTGTACAGAGCCAAAATGACGACAACTGTATCATTGTCCAAATAATTATGGACCTGACTGTAAGTGGAAAGCGGTTGAGCACTGCATACGCATATTGCATGAGTGTAAGTCTATGGAAGCTTACTAATATTTAGAGACCGACTCTCAATCACATCCTTCCATTCAAAATGCCAAAGATCTCAGAATTTGACAGACATAAAATCATGATATTGCAACAGCAAGGTCACTCTCAAAGGGAAATCAGCAAAGAAAACTGGATACTCAAGATGTGATATTCAAGCTTTAATAAAGAAATTTAAATAATCAGGAGAGGTCGAGGACAAAAAAAGGACTAGAAGGGCAAGTAAAATTTCAAAATTTGATGAGAGGCTTCTCAGAGTTTCTTCGGAAGAGGTTCAGCAAGGAGCTGGCTCAGGATCTGGCAGCTTCATCAGGATGCCAAGTTGACCCCTCTACAATCCGAAGGATGAAAAGGCAAAGATATGCCAAGACTCACAAAGATTGGAATAAAGATCAGTGGAAAAGAGTGTTATGGAGTGATGAATCAAAGATTGAAATTTTTGGGTCCAAACGCAGACAATATGTAAGAAGAGTTGGAGAGAGATGGAGCAATGAATGCTTGCAGCCTTCAGTGAAACACATTGGAGGGTCTGTCCTGGTTTGGGGCTGCGTTTCTGCCAGTGGTGTCGACGATATTGTCCGAATTGATGGGATCATGAATGCCAAAAAGTACAGACAGGTTTTAATTCATCATGCATTTTCTTCTGGAAAGTGCCAGATCGGGAATGGCTTTATTTTTCAGCATGATAACGATCCCAAGCACACTGCTAATGCAGTAAAAATCATTCAGAGAGAAAAAACTGATGATAAAACACTGACAGTCATGGATTAATCTTCCCAGAGTTCAGACCTGAATATAATAGAGGCAGTATGGGATCACCTGGACAGAGAAATAAATAAAAGGCAGCTTCAATCTAAAGAAGAACTCTGGGAAGTGCTGAAAGAAGCATGGCATAATATACTAGAAGATTACGTCAGAAAACTTTAGGACAGTCTCCCCAAAAGAATTCAAGATGTGCTTAATGCCAAGGGAGGTCACACTAAATATTGACACTTGTCTGTAGAGGCCATTTTGTTTTGGATTTTTTTTTTTTTTAATTTTGTGTACATATTTCCAAGACATTCTGTTTGTATCTTAGAGGCTGAAAAACAAACATGGATGGTCATTAAAGCTTTGCTAAAACAACAAAGCTAGTAGTGGCCAAAGACTTTTGCACAGTACTGTTAATATATGTATATACACTGCTCAAAAAAATGAAGGGAAGACATAATCATCACAGTGTAACTCAAAGTCAATCAGATCCTTGGATATCAACCTGTCCAGTTAGGAAGAAATACTGATTGTGAATCAATTTCACCTGCTGTTGTGCAAATTGGACAGACAACAGGTGGAAAGGAAAGGCAATTACCAAGACAACCCCTATTTAGGGATGGTTTTGCAGGTGATGGCCACAGACTAGTTCCCTCTCTGCGTCCTTTCTGGTTGATTCTTGGCTAGTTTTGCATTTTTCCAGTGCACTCACCAATAGTGGTATCATGAAGCGGTATCTGCATCCCCCAGAAGTTGCCCAGGTAGTGCAGCTACTCCAGGATGGCACAATCATACGCACAGTGGCCAGAAGATTTGCTGTGTCTCCCAGCACAGTGTCAAGAGCATGGAGGAGATACCAGGAGACAGGCCAGTACACCAGGGGAGGTGGAGGGGGCCATAGGAGGGCAACAACCTAGCAGCAGGACCGCTATCTGCTTCTTTGTGCAAGGAGGAACAGGAGGAGCACTGCCAGAGCCAAACTGTCAGAAACAGACTCCATTAGGGTGGCATGAGGGCCCGACGTCCACAAGTGGGGCATGTGCTCACACACCAACAACGTGCAGCCCGATTGACATTTGCAAGAGAACACCAAAATTGGCAGGCGCCCTGTTCTCTTCACAGATGAGAGCAGGTTCACACTGAGCACATGTGACAGATGTGAGTCTGGAGATGCCATGGAGAACATTCTGCTGCCTGCAACATCCTCCAGCATGACTGGTTTGGTGGTCGGTCAGTGATGGTCTGGAGAGGCATATCCCTGGAGGGCTGCACAGACCTCCACATGCTAGCCAGAGGTACCCTGACTGCTGTTAGGTACCGGGATGAAATCCTCAGGCCATATGCTGGTGCATGTGGTCATGTGGCTGGAGTGTGTCAGCAGTCCCTGGATAACAAAGGTATTGATGCTATTGACTGACCTGGCCGTACCCCAGACCTGAATCCAATTGATCACCTTTGGGACATTATGTATCGTAGCATCCACCACCGCCACATCACACCACAGACTGTCCAGGAGCTGACTGATGCCCTGATCCAGGTCTGGGAGGAGATCCCCCGTCGTCTCATCAGGAGCATGCCCAGATGTTTTAGGGAATGTATACAGGCAGGTGGAGGCCATACACACTACTGAGCCACATTATGAGTTGTCCTGAGGAAATTCACAGAAGTTGGATCAGCCTGTGATCTGATTTTTCCACTCTGATTTTGGGTATGATTCTGAATCCAGTCCTAAATGAGTTAATGGTTTTGGTTTCCATGGATTGTTCTGACATTATTTTGTTCTCAACGAATTACACTATGTAATCAGTAAAGATTTTCATCTGGAATATTTCAGATCTGGGATGTGTGATTTAAGTTTTGTTAAAATATATATATATATATATATATATATATATGTGTGTATATATATATATATATATGTATGTGTGTGTGTGTGTGTGTGTGTGTCTATATATATATATATATATATATATACTCGTATTCGTACTCGTCGTCTTCCGCTTATCCGGGTCCGGGTCGCAGGGGCAGCAGCCTCAGCAAAGAAGCCCAGACAGTCCTCTCCCCAGCCACTTCCGTCAGCTCTTCTGCGGGAACCCCGAGGCGTTCCCAGGCCAGCCGGGTGATGTAGTCCCTCCAGCGTGTTCTGGGGCGGCCCCGAGGTCTCCTCCCGGTTGGACATGCCCGAAACACCTCCCAAGGGAGGCGTCCAGAAGGCATCCTTACCAGATGCCCGAACCACCTCAACTGGCTCCTCTGGATGTGGAGGAGCAGCGGCTCTACTCCGACTCCCTCCCGGATGTCTGAGCTCCTCACCCTATCCCTAAGGCTGAGCCCAGCCACCCTGCGGAGGAAACTCATTTCGGCCGCTTGTACTTGCGATCTCATTCTTTCGGTCACTACCCAGAGCTCGTGACCATAGGTGAGGGTTGGAACGTAGATCGACCGGTAAATTGAGAACTTCGCTTTCTGGCTAAGCTCCCTCTTCACCACAACGGACCGGTTAAGCGCCTGCATCACTGCTGACACCGCCCCAATCTGCCTGTCAACCTCCCGCTCCATCCTACCCTCACTCGTGAACAAGATCCCGAGATACTTAAACTCCTCCACCTGAGGAAGGACCTCCCCCCTGACCTGGAGTGGGCAATCCACCCTTTTCCGGCTGAGGACCATGGCCTCAGACTTGGAGGTGCTGATTCCCATCACTCTCCTTCTTGGTCAAATAGCCCTTACACAGCCTGGAGGTGTGTTTGGGGTCATTGTCCTGTTGAAAAATAAATGATCGTCCAACTAAACGCAAACCAGATGGGATGGCATGTCGCTGCAGGATGCTGTGGTAGCCATGCTGGTTCAGTGTGCCTTCAATTTTGAATAAATCCCCAACAGTGTCACCAGCAAAACACCCCCACACCATCACACCTCCTCCTCCATGCTTCACAGTGGGAACCAGGCATGTGGAATCCATCCGTTCACCTTTTCTGCGTCTCACAAAGACACGGCGGTTGGAGCCAAAGATCTCAAATTTGGACTCATCAGACCAAAGCACAGATTTCCACTGGTCTAATGTCCATTCCTTGTGTTTCTTGGCCCAAACAAATCTCTTCTGCTTGTTGCCTCTCCTTAGCAGTGGTTTCCTAGCAGCTATTTGACCATGAAGGCCTGATTGGCGCAGTCTCCTCTTAACAGTTGTTCTAGAGATGGGTCTGCTGCTAGAACTCTGTGTGGCATTCATCTGGTCTCTGATCTGAGCTGCTGTTAACTTGCGATTTCTGAGGCTGGTGACTCGGATGAACTTATCCTCAGAAGCAGAGGTGACTCTTGGTCTTCCTTTCCTGGGTCGGTCCTCATGTGTGCCAGTTTCGTTGTAGCGCTTGATGGTTTTTGCAACTCCACTTGGGGACACATTTAAAGTTTTTGCAATTTTCCAGACTGACTGACCTTCATTTCTTAAAGTAATGATGGCCACTTGTTTTTCTTTAGTTAGCTGATTGGTTCTTGCCTTAATATGAATTTTAACAGTTGTCCAATAGGGCTGTCGGCTGTGTATTAACCTGACTTCTGCACAACACAACTGATGGTCCCAACCCCATTGATAAAGCAAGAAATTCCACTAATTAACCCTGATAAGGCACACCTGTGAAGTGGAAACCATTTCAGGTGACTACCTCTTGAAGCTCATGGAGAGAATGCCAAGAGTGTGCAAAGCAGTAATCAGAGCAAAGGGTGGCTATTTTGAAGAAACTAGAATATAAAACATGTTTTCAGTTATTTCACCTTTTTTTGTTAAGTACGTAACTCCACATGTGTTCATTCATAGTTTTGATGCCTTCAGTGAGAATCTACAATGTAAATAGTCATGAAAATAAAGAAAACGCATTGAATGAGAAGGTGTGTCCAAAAGTTTGGACACACTTTTGGCCTGTACTGTATACATATATATATATATATATATATATATATATATATATATATATAAAACATTCAGCAAACTGATTGAGTGATAAGATGCGCAGTCAAGAGGGTCCTTATTTTTTTTTAAGAATGAGGCAGATAACTGCTTGATTGAGAGTTTGTGGCAGAGCTCCATTAACAAATGCCTCATTGTACATTTTGAGTAGTGTAGGGGCTAGCTTAGGAAAAAATTTCTTATAGAAGTCTACTGTGTAACTGTCAGGCCCAGGACTTCTCCCCGATTGCAGGGATTTGACAGCATTAGACAATTCTTCAGTTGTAATTGGTTGTTCCAATTTTTCTGCCAGATCACAAGCGACTAAAGGCACATTAAGAGAGTAGAAAAAATCATCCAAATCAGGTAAATTCGCCTCACTCTCAGAAGTGTACAAGGACTGATAGAAGCTCTTAAACTGGTCATTGACCCCCTAGGGTCTAACGTTGTCCCTGATGATGTACGAATTTTTGGGATTTGATTTGATGAGGACAGCTGATGTAGCTTATGAGCTAGTAATTTACTGGCTTTATCTCCATGCTCATAATAAGTACACCTAGATTTGGTGAGCAGCTCGGTGACCTGATCTGTGAGTAATGTGTCAAATTCTGCTTGTAAAGTTAATCGCTACTTGTAAGTATCACCCTATTGTGCAATACAGCGGGCTAGCACAGATGATCTGTCCTTTTTCTGTTTGTTCTCATGTATGACATAGGAAATAATTTCTCCCCTAATATAAACTTTCAAGGTTTCCCATAGAGCAGTTGTGGAGATATCCGGGGACCTGTTTGTCTCTATAAAGAAATCAATTTGGTCCTGGAGAAAGTTAACAAAAATTTTCATTACTGAGCAGGTTATTATTTAGTCGCCAAGGCGGCCTTATGCTATCCATATTTTGAAATACTATTTCCATAGTGAGAGGGGCATGGTCTGAAACAACAATAGGATTATATTCACAGGAGGCTATGGAATGGAGGAGTCTGTCATCAACAAGGAAATAATCTGTGCGGGTAAAAGTGCGGTGAACAGGTGAAAAAAAGGAGTAAGCGTTCTGAGTTGGATTGAAAATTCTCCAAATATCAGAAATTGCAAATTCAGCCATAAAGTTTTTAGTAAACAGTCTTTAAAAACAGGGTATTATCAAATCTCTTCGATCGCTTAACATCTATAATAGCCATAGAAGTATCCATAAATATGAAGAGATGGAAGTTAGAAAGATTAAGTTAAGATACAGACTCTGCTGCTTTGTACTGACGGGACATCATACTGAAGGGACATCAAACCTCTTACCACTAATCATAAGTTTATTATGTTTTTGCACGCAACAATCCTACCAGTGTTAATTTTGACAGCTATTTTAGTTTAGGCTTGGTCTTGAGACGAAAATGCTTAGTTTTAGTCACATTTTAGTCATTTTTATCCTTCATATCGTTTTAGTTGACGAAAACTCAAAATGCTTTAGTCAACTAAAATTCATGACATTTTAGTCAACTTTTAGTCAACTTTCTTTTTTTCTACGTGTTTTTTTTTCTCCCTTTAATCCAGTCATGTATCAGAAATTAGAATCAAGGTGACAAGTTGTATAAAAATTTCATTTAGACACTTGTTTGACAGGTTTAAGGGGTGATTTATGAGCACACACTTACTGATCATCATTTGAAAAGCTCAACATCTCTCTATTTTTTGTCAAAATCATTGACACCACAAATAACTAATCTTAGACAACTAGGATTTGTACCCAGGTTCATTGTAAACTCAGGCTCATCCATCTCACTGTTGAGAAGCACAGAAATAACTTAATTAAAGCCTGAATTCTTTTTTTATCTGCAGCATGGTAGTCTGGAGGTTTAAACTTGTGTCCTCTCACAGAGTTGGTGATTAAAACTAAACTTTCATCTCTGTCAGAGAAAACTGATCTGAGTTCAGACTGTTTACTTACAGCACAGCTACACTCACAGATAACTGAGCCTACTACCTGCCTGTCAAACAGCAATCGATCTAGCTAACAAGTGGAGCTAACTGCTAACAGCCACTGCTGCAACTAACAAACTTAGCAGCACAAATCCATTCAGCAGCTCCACCATCCACAGTCAGACACACACGGCTGATTATTTACCACTGAATTACAGCTCACAACAAAACATCTTGGCACCAACTGTTTGCTGGAATTTGCTAGCCTGTCGCTCATGCAACATTTGAAGATAATTGCAAGCATGGCTGTTTAAATTTCCAGTAGTTCACCACAAACATTTTATCTTGTCAATGAAAATGAAACATAGATTTTGTCTTGGTTTTGATTATCAAGATCTATTTTTACCCTGTCATCTTATTTTCGTCATGTGAAAAAAAATTTTTTTTTTAGTTTTCGTCAACAAAAATAACCCTGCCTACCACTACTTAAAGTAGATGAATTATAAACATATGTGGCCTGTGACCTCTAAACCAATGCTGATCTTTCCCATACGTTTTCTCTTGTTACATGTATTCATCAGACGGAGGTTGTCAAGGGACCATGTGGCAGTGTGGGGATGACATTCAGGCACGTCCCTGCCAGCGAGGGGGATGCAGTGCACGTCAGCATTGAGACTGTCACACCCAACTCCCCTGCTGCCTTGGCAGACTTGCAGAGGGGTGATCGTCTCATCGCCATTGGAGGTTTGAGATGTTTGTTGATTGTAAATCAGCTACAGTTTTTTTAACTGCCAGTTCTTCGCACTACTGACAAAAAGTTATTTCCTGTTCTTTTCACAGGTGTCAAAGTGACATCCTCTGTTCAAGTGCCCAAACTGTTGAAGCAGGCTGGAGACAGAGTAGTGGTACTTTATGAGAGACCAGTTCGTCACCAGACCCCCTCTTTTGGAAGCCTCGGAACTCTTCAGGAAGGATTTGGGCAGCTAGAGGAAACTGGTTTCATTTCCCAGCCAGGTGGTTATGAGGAGGACCCAGCCCCCATCACCACCCTTTCCGACATATCCGACAGCAAAGACATGGACTCTGAGTTTGAAGAGTTGATTGTAGACTCCAAGCCTTTCCAGCCTGGTGGCCCTAACAGTGGCACAACATATACCAGTGATACTAAGGAGGATTCCTTACTTACTGTAAACCAAAGCCCCAAAAGGACTGTGGCCAACTTGGCCTCTAAGCCCCTTGGTACCATATCACCCATCCTTAACCGCAAGTTAAATCTGGTGGGTCTCCAGTCACCACTAAAGCCCCAGCCCAAAGAATCACCAAAGCCCTCACCACAGAAGTCCAATAGTGATCCAGTGGAGGGCCCGCAACGCCCAATTGTTCCTCCCCCACCTCCTCCCTCTCGCCCCCCAGTGCCGCCAAGACCTCAGATTAGGTTAACATCAGCCTCCTCAGAGACCAGTCTTTTAGAAGGCATTGATTCTGTTACAACTACTAATGTTCCTGTTGTTCCTACTGTGACTACCACCATCAGCACTTCTGAAAAATCTCTAGAAAAAGCTCCTCCCGCTGGAGCTAGTGAGGACAAGGCTGGCACTGAGAAGACATGTGTCAAACTGACTGAGGTGAAGCAGTCTAGCAGGTCAGCAGAGTCCAGTGATGAGCTGCCAGTCCCTCCCACTGTGACCAGCAGTGGCAAAGCTGATCAAGCAAAGGACAAAGCTTCAGAGAGCTCCTGCAGTACACGGGACAGTTTGGAGGACCATTCCCTCTGGGAATCCCCAGAAACCATGTTTCGTAACCAGACAGCACGCTGGCCCAAGGCCTCTGTTGTGTTTGAGGTGGAGAGCAACCATAAGTACCTTAATGTGGCCCTTTGGTGCAAAGATCCCTTTAAGCTGGGCAGTTTGTTGTGCATGGGTCATGTGAGCCTTCAGCTGGAGCATGTAGCCCTAGAATGCATGGCCACATCTTCAGCAGAGTACCAGAGCACCTTTAGGTTGGGGCCTCCAGAGCCCAGAGCTAACGTCAGTCGCACTGCGCTACGCAGCCTTAGCACCCACAAGGGCTTCAATGAGAAGCTGTGTTATGGAGATGTTACTCTGAACTTCTGTTACTTAGCTGAGGGGGAGGTAGAGTATCCAGGAGGGCTAACAGAAAGGGAACGAGAAGGGAGCCTCATAGATGAGGATCTAAGGGAGAGGGAGCATATCCCCACTGCACAACGTGATGACTTGGTCTACAGCACCATGCAATTAGTGGAGGTTCGTCACAACTTCCAAGACACCCAGTTCCAAAACCCCACATGGTGTGAATACTGCAAGAAGAAGGTGTGGACCAAGGCAGCGTCTCAGTGTATGATCTGCGCCTATGTTTGCCACAAGAAGTGCCAGGACAAGTGCCTCACTGAAAATCCCTTCTGTGTGGCAGCAACTGAACGGCGCGGGGCTGACCCTGAAGCCAAATCCACCATTAATCGGGCCACCACTGGCCTAACGCGCCATATCATAAACACCAGCTCCCGCCTGCTTAATCTCCGCCAGGTGCCCAAGACTCGACTGGTTGAGCAGGTGGCTGATGTGGTGCCTGGAGCAGTGGAGCCCTCCCCTAAACAGACACCCAACACTTCAGACAATGAAAGCAGTGATACTGAGACCTACACCAGTGGCGCCAGCCCCTCAAAGCAGCCCGTCTGCAGTGGTGGCAGCAGTAAACTAGTACGCAAGGAAGGTGGGTTGGATGACAGTGTGTTTATTGCTGTGAAGGAGATAGGCCGCGACCTGTACCGGGGGCTTCCAACAGATGAGCGCTCCCAGAAGCTGGAGCTGATGCTGGACAAGTTGCAGCAGGAAATTGACCAGGAGCTGGAGCACAATAACGCCCTCCTACTGGAGGAGAGGGAGGCCACAGATGCCCGACGCAAGGCCCTAATTAGTACTGCATTGGCCAAGTCTGGGGAGAGACTTCAGGCTCTCACTCTACTAATGATCCACTACCGGGCGGGCATTGAGGACCTGGAGTCAGTGGAGAGCACCTCTCCTTCAGAGCAGCATGCCTTTAAAGGGAAGGGAGAAGGCCTAGAGGAGGAGGCCCTGATGGGGACAGAGGTCTATGACAGTGACATATGCAGCCCTGTGGAGGTGCAGCTGCTGGATGACATTACTGAGGAGCAGATCTGTGTGGAGGCTCTCCACTAAATTAGACCAGAAAGGAGAGAGAAGAGGAACATGTGCTTTAGGCTTGTGCCTACTTACAAAATTATGTTCAGTTTGTTTTTTGGAGATTGGGGAATTTCAGCAGTCCACTTAAGATATTGGGTATGTTGGGGTCCAGCATTTGATTCACACGTTATTGTTTTTTTTATGTGAAAAAGAAAGGATCGGTAAAGGAATTTCCTCCCCAAGGGTTTATGTTCTTGATGTTTTGATTTGCACAATGTGATGCCATTTTCATGCACCTGATTTTCAAAGGGAAGAGCTCAACTTTTTAATCTGCCCTCAGAACTAGTGCTGCATGTTAATCCCCCAGTTTTTTTTTCTCTGTGGCTTCATTGTAAGCATTAAATTCAGTTTGCTTTTTGTCTGTAACTGCTCTGACATAAGGACTTGAGACAATGTGCACATTTCTGTCATCTGCTCGTCCAAATCATCTAACCTTTGGAGAAGGAAAATAATTGTTGAATAGTTGTTTGCTGTGAGAAACATGCTCATATGAAGGTGACATATATGAGTCAGTAACAGTGTGAATATTACCAGGGAGCTAGAGGTTAAGACATCCACCTCAGTGGAACATGTTATTGGTCTGAGGACCCTGCAAGCGGTCATACATATCTTGTGTTTTCAGCACCTTTGTACTGTAATATATTTGGATTTTAGAAGTGACTCTCCCTGCTCATAAAGCTTTTTGAGAATGCCGCAGCTGCATAATTCTTAGTGGAATCCTATATATAGTCTGTGTCTTTCTTTTCTTCTGTTTTTGTGTGTTTGTATTGATTGGGCCAAACATGGTTTACCATATAATGCATATTTTTCTTTTGCCTTTTTTTTTTTTTTGTCTTTCTCAGAACACCTCATCAACTTCAAAAACTCAACTATGGCACACTGCTAACAGATTGAAACTTTCAAGGTGTGCAATGCAATGCAAGAATTACATATTTGACTTTTTTGTTAAATCTCTGAATGAATGTTATTTAGATGCTCTCATTATATAAAAATTCTATGGAATTAGATTTGTCTCAATATTATTTGTGTCAACAATTGTCAATCTGGGGGTAGGTGTGTAATCTCTAAATATAAAACTCCTTCCACAAATACTAAAACAAGATTTGAAAACTCACAAAATATTTTGTAAATATAAAACAGATTTACAAATACACAAATTCCTCAAAAATGAATCTGTGAATACATTAAATTTATTTACCATTAATTGAAAAACAGATTGGAACATCTTCTTAACATGTACAACTTTTAAATAGATATTTCTTAATACAGTTTTTATTTTTGAATCTCAATTCTATGCTTGCAATTTACATCATTTAACTTTTTTTTGTGTGTGTATTTGCAGGTCTGTTTTATATTTGCAAAATATTTTTGTGAGTTTACAAATATTCTTTTCAAAAGAATATACAAAAATTGTATTTAGGGAAGTTATTTTATACATACAAATTACACATTTACTAGAGTATCTACAATATGATATTATCACAGTACTTAAGTCGGGATACAATATTTTTGCAATTTTAAATATGTTGTGATACATTGCAATTAATAACCCCTTTTTCAAGTGTAAATTATGTCCTCAAAGGAAAACTTTGTCAACATCAAAATTTTTAGTCAAAAAGCACTTGATTATATTATTCTAATAGACTACCTAAAGTTCAATTTATATTTGTAATATTGCAATACTATGCTGTATCGATCCCCCCCCTCCTGTAACATACAGACAGATCGTCAGACTGCTTGTACACATAATATTGAGACAAGTCTAACGCCATAAAATTTCCCCAAATTTAGTGTGTGTGTGTGTGTGTTAATGAAGATGCTTTCCATGCTTCAAGATGTTACAGTGTGATTGAGTGCAAATCTTTTGCCTTCATGAGTTGTTTTCTTGCCCAAAAGAATGTTATTGAGCCCTCTCTGTGTTGTGTGTACAGCTGTTTGGCACTGCCTTCCCACATTCCCTTGCTGAGTATTAATCTTACCTGTTCCAGTGATTCTATCATAAGCAGAAACAGCTCTAAAATGCTAAGCTCTATTACATCCTCAGAGAGCCACTGGAGAGGATTGTTTGAAAGTAGGGAACATCATAATGTCACGTACCTTATGGAAATCTACCCTAAAATACTTAAAATTTTCTTAATCTGTTTGATGGTGATGTTTTTTTCTTTGTTTTTTTTTTTCCTGTTGGTTATTTTGCCAATCAGTGACACGTCACATGCTTCCAGCACAAAAACAAATTAGTTCATTAGTGGGTACTCATTGAGACTGCTATCAACAGCAGTCAGCAGGTTTTGGTATCACACTGGGCTCACCCTAGACGCTGAAGTGCCACCTTTTTCCATTGCGTACTGCCTGCTTGCTTTTGCTGCCCATGTTAACCAATTGGGCTGTTCACACTGGATGCGGCGCAGCACTAATCTCTGTGGCCGGCTAGCAGTTTGTAACGATAGTTTCAGCATCTAGTCTTTCTTCTTCCGAGAGCCACAAGTGAACCTAGCAAGAAAACACTGAAAAAGTTAAACAATAAAAAGTGTATATTAAATATGATAATATTACAAGAATAAATGACAGAATACGCATCCTATGCTTCCACATATTTGCCAGTTGTGTCTAAACAGAGAGCAGAAAAAAATTAGATGATGAAACATCTGAGGGCTTACCAGATGCTAGAATGCTATAAATAGTACAAGAAAGGATTTTTAAAAATATGGACACTTATCACAGTAGCAATTATTATATCACTGTTCCTGACAATCGTGGAAAGAAAAGTAGAACTACGCTGTTCATCTAACAAAGTATTCTTTTAGCAAATTTGGGCTTAAACAAAATGATTAACCAGATGACTTTGCATTGCATTAAGGCCAAAATTTAACCACTTTAAACTTTCTGCTGGAAAACCTGCACCTCTGCAACACATTTGGAGTAGCCTTGTTCAACTTTATAGGGGGGGTTGTTTTTTCTTGTTGTGCTGATGGCAGCCTGAATGCCAAACACCTTTATATAACTTCTCTGTGGGTTGTTGAGTAGCATTTTGGGACTTCTCCAGAAAATCCAACAGCCACCCAAGATAAAGAGGGTATGTGGCTGGTGATGGACTAGTGTGCTTCCATTTTGACAACCTACTTCACAAAATCAGTCACCTGTAATGAGCATGGCATAGGGCCCGACGATATGGCTTAAAATAATATTGTGATATTTTTGGGCTATATCGTGATACACAATATATATCACAGTATTTTAAAATCTAAAGTACTGTCGACTACTCAAATACAAAATTAATATATGAACTACAGTTACAATAAAGTTACATAAAAGTAGCTACTGTCATGATAAAGTTGAATAAAATACTGATATAATGAAGTTGAATTAAGTATTGTTATAATTAAATAAATCAAAGAGGAACCACTGGTGCTTTTATTTTGAAGCACCTGGCTCATCTAGGTGTGGAAGTGTTGATGTTTTTGCTGTGAACTTGGAGCTTCAGGTCAACAGCCAGATGTTAGCAGTTAGCACAAAGTTAAACTGTTGCCACTGCGCCTTTAAACGTTAGAATTTATTCACTTTGAGCTGGAAACAAACTCACAGCTCTCCAGTCTATATATTAATAACGCAGTAGTGCCCCATGGTCACCAAATGTGACTAAATAGTCATGGTGTGGAGCCCTACAAGTACAAAGACCCACGCTTCCTCTGCTCATGCTATCATTAATTTCATTAAGTTAAACTGTTACTGTGGCACCGTTAAACGTGATGATTTATTCACTGTGAGTTGGATGTATACAAACAGCTCTCCAGTCCATATAATATTATTTGCAAGTCACAGTGGTGCTCCATGGTTGCAAAATGTGACTAAATATTAGTGGTCTGGGGCCCTGCATATAAAAAACATGCTGACACACCATCGCTCAGGAGAAAGTGACCTGGATAGGTGGAGTGTGTGGGTGATGCATCATGATTGTGAGTCTTTCTTTATGTGTGTGTGTCTGTTAAGAGTGAGAGAACGGAAGAAACCCCAAAGCAAGTCTCATGCCGATGGCTTAAAAAAAAATAATGAGACCATTCATACTTGATGTTTGCGATATAGTAATTTTATATATCCCACCTGGAACAATCTGGGATATATGAGATATATTGCCCCCCCCACCTTCAGCATGGAAGGAAGTGATGAGGAAACATAGCCTATAACAGTTTATAAAGTCATCTAAATAAAATGTGTTTTTGTAGTATCATATTGTTTGCTGATGACCCAATGGGCAGTGTTCTGTGGCCTGGTGCCAGTACTTTAGATATTGCATAAAGTTCAAAAACAAGCTGATGGAGGATTTAACTCATACAAAAATAAAAACAAAAAAACATCACCCAAACTGCATAGAACATCGTTGAGGTCTGAGTTAGCTGAGAGTAGTTTTTTTTTTTTTCTTAAATGTAATTCTAAAAGGACTTGTCCACACTAACAAGAGAAGTTATCAGCCAGACACTGTGGAGGCAAAGGCACATTTCTGTTCTTTTCTGTGTGATAGATATGTGGCCCATGTAGATATTGGCTTACTGGCTGCAATACTTGTCAACCTCTGTATATCCAGATTTTTGTGCAATATTTTTGTAGGAAATGAAGTTGATAATCAGGAATGAACCCCCTTTTTTCTTTTTAAAAACGTGATCTGTGTGCCCATCCGTCTGGTAGTGTAACCTGAGGGCTTCTGGGGACCAATGAGAACCTGAATGGTGGAATTCACTCCATAAACCCCTCTTTTGGCTTGAGAGGCACTGCTTTTGCTGCTACTGCTGTTGTTACAATGTGCTCTTCCACAGAGCTCACACGCTTTTAAACCCCCCACCCCCTCCTAACCTTTGAAACTGCACTTACAACATGACCTGTTGAGATGGTGTTTGTTTCTCTTTGTGTATGAGGGATGTTGTACACAGTTTTTGAGAAGGCCCATGTGAAGAAGCTTTATTGTACATAACCTAAATAAACAAGCTGAAATGAATTTCCGTCACTGCTTTGTGGTTTAATCGGCTCACGCACAAGAACTTTGAAGGCACACTGTGATCCAAAGCAAACAAGAATCACGACACCAGCAAAAATCCAAACACAATACATGAACGTTCCATTACATCGAAATCAATAACACATCTTTCAACACAGATGAATATTTGACAACCATTGAATCTAAGCTAAAGGTTTATTTACATCAAGAATGTTCAACACAGACCAAGCCCATATTTTCAATTCAAATTAGCTTACTTGAAGTTAAATTCTCAAATTATGAATGTGATCACATGGAAGTTATGTAGACCAGCTGATTATGGACTCAGTCCTATAACTTCCATGTACACTTACCTTAAGCTATGTGTACGGGAAAAAAAAAATCAGTTTGCATTTAGAAGTTTGTTTGATTTTGGATTTGTTTCTTTTTTTATCTGATTGTATAATTGGTGCAAAGTGATTTTTGATTGTATTGTGCAGAAATCTATATTGAGCAACACAGACACCAAAAAAACTCTAGCTTCTTTTCCAGAGCTTTCAACTGCATTACAAGGTCTTCATCAGCAGATTAGAGACTAGGGATGTCCCAATCTGATCTCAAAGATCGGTATGCAGGCTGATCAAGTCATTTTTAACCAATCAGGATCTGCTATTTTGAGCTTTTAGAGCCATATCCGATCCTGTATTAAACGCCAGCTGTCACACAGGTGTTTTTTTACTTTCATGCACAGCAACATGTCTTCATCAACTCTCCAACTCTTCACTGTCTGTCTGTCTGTCTCTCTGTCTGCTTCTCCACTCTGAGCTCCCGTGTGCATAACCAGGGGCTCAGCCCCGCCCACCGCGAAACACCACACACCATAACTGAAAACACAGTATGAGATTGTTTATTTTAGGGATGCACAATAATATCAGAACTGTATTGGCTGATATCGACTTTAAAATGAACTATCAGAATCAGCCAACATGCTTTTTCTTATTTTGCACAATGAATGAATATTACATACAAATTACATGGAAATGACTAACGTTTGTTTTTACATTTTAATTGTCATTTATCAATGTTGTGGGCCTAAAGAAATTCTGACATTCTCTAATTGTAAAAATATGAAACCTATATACAGAATACAAAAATGTTTAAACATTCAAGAACTACAATGTGCGCAATACATCTACTGCCTGACACCTTTTTCTTGAAATTTTGCCAAACCTCTGTAGCAGTGGTTAGTCTTTAGTCTCCCTAGCTAGTTAGCTGTGGATGCCAAATCCAAAAAAAACCTAATGTTTCAGAATGAAATAGAGAATTTAGAAGTGCATGGACAGATTTGTTTGCTTTCATTTTAAGTTCTACAAAGTTAAGGTACCAAATGATCATCAATAGTGCCCTGCAGTGTGGCCTGCAGTGCCCTTGTAGTAAAACTAGGGTTGCAAAGGGGGAAGTTAAGCTTGGGAATTCTGGAAATATTCCATACTGGAAACTTTCCATGGGAATAATGGGAATTATGGGAATTAATGGGAATTTAGGGGAACTAACTGGGAATATATTATATCCAAGCATAAATATAAACAGAAGTCATAAGAAAACATCCATACAAAATGTTTTCAACAGATATTTCAACAGATTTATTTGTAAGTAGAACAGAACACGTTTTAATTACTTGTTTCATGGATGAACAAAAACAGGAATGTTGGGTTCAATGTTACCCATCTCCCAACCCCACTCATTCAAAAATGCATCCCCCCCCCCCAACCAAAAATCTCCACAAAGTCCCATTCAAAATGTTAAATGAAAAAAGCCACTCTCCCTCCAAAACGTCCCATTAAACATGCAAATCTTCCTTCAAGCAACCCTCTGCATTTTTGCTCAGTCAATAGGCTCTTCCTGGGCCTCATCAACATCCAACAACATGTCCACTTCCTCAACATCCAACTCTGAGTCTTCCTCTTCAGTGTCACTTTCCAGCCTTGTTGAGGATGGCTCTGTGTCGGGCTCAAAGAGCCTTAGGTTTGCCCGAATGCCAACCAGCTTTTCCACTCTCACATTTGTGAGCCTGTTGCGAACCTTTGTGTGGGTGTTGCCAAACAGTGACCAGTTGCGCTCGGAGGCGGCTGATGATGGTGGGATTTGGAGGATGATGGAAGCTACAGGTGCAAGGGCCTCAGATCCACATAGTCCCTTCCACCAGGTGGCTGCAGATATGTGCTGGCATGACTGCCATATTCCATCCCCTTTCCAAAGGCCTTGCTTTGTTCGATACTTTGCCAAACTGCCTAGAACTTTGCCTTTATCGAGACCCAGGTGGTCAGCCATGGCTGTAATGACCGCGTAGGCACCGTTAATCTCTTCCCCAGAAAGTATGCCCTTGTCATATTTTGGGTCCAGCATGTACGCTGCTGCATGCACCGGCTTCATGCAGAACTCCCTCCGCTTTTCCATTGACTTGACCACAGCAGTTTCTTCTGCTTTCAGTAGTAGGGAAGTGGGCAGGACTGTCTGGATTTCTTCTTTGAGCTCTGCAAAAAGGCACTGGACATCTGACAAGATGGCACCATCTCCCTCTATCTTCGCTATTGCTGCTGCAATAGGTTTGAGGATTTTCTGACTGCTAGACACTCTTTCCCAGAACACATCATCCAAGATGACCTTCTTTATGTTGCTGTCGATGCCTGCAGACTGGGATATGGCCATCTCTTGCATAGACTCCTTTCCCTCCAGAAGGCTGTCAAACATGATAACAACACCACCCCATTGCGTTACGCTGGGAAGCTTCAGTGTAGTACTCTTGTTCTTTTCCTTTTGCTTTGACAGATATGTAGCGGAAGCTACTTGTTTGCCTTTCACATATTTCACAACTTGCTTCGCTCTCTTGTTCAGGGTGTCCATTGTTTTCAGTACCATTATATCTTTTAGGAGAAGATTTAGTGTATGTGCAGCACAATAGTAGTTATTTGAGGGTAGGTCTCCTCCACATGTGCCCAGGCAACCTTCATGTTGGCTGCATTTTCAGTGACCAGTGCAAAAACCTTATCTGGTCCAAGGTCATTGATGATCACTTTCAGCTCATCTGCTATGTATTGGCCTGTGTGTCTGTTTTCCTTTGTGTCTACACTCTTGTAGAACACAGACTGAGGAGTGGATACTATGTAGTTAATAATTCCTTGTCCCCTGATATTGGACCATCCATCAGAGATGACTGAAATACAGTCAGCTTGGTCAATGGTCTGCTTCACTTTTGTTTGAACTTGGTTGAACCCTTCATCCAGTAAATGAGTAGACAGTGCATGTCTGGTTGGGGGAATGTATGCTGGTCGGAGAACATTCAAAAACCTCTTCCAGTACACATTGGATGGCAGCATCAGGGGTGAGCCAGTTGCATAGATTGCACAAGCGAAACACTCATCTGCATTTCTCTGGCTAGCTTCATCCATAAAATCAAAGAATCCTCTGATGCCAGAGGGACCAGGAGCTGATGAGAGGGTATCTGACTCTGATACAGCTGAAACAGATTCATTTTCCCCTGGAGTGGAACAACTTGTGGCATTCTTCACGTAAGACTTATCACAATACTTACAAATATATACAGACTTCCCTTGTACATTAGCTGGTGTGAAATGTCTCCACACATCGGATGGCGCACGTGGCATTTTTCTGTAAAATAAGACAAGAGCTTGTAAGAATACTAATGCAATGCAAGATATTGTAAGAATACTAATGCAATGTGATGAACAGATATAAATAGTAAGGCTAGCTAAACAACTGGAATGACCTTCAAAACATATTGCAGGAGGCAGAAAAAAACAGCCACATGTGGTAGCTAGCATCTGCCTTATGTTATTGCTAGCTATGGCTTATTTAGCATCTAACTTATCAGATTGCTAGCTACTAGATGAATACATTTGTATGTTATAGTTGCAATTTAAACATTTAATAAATATATTTCCCCATAATATCATCAAAACTTACTTCATTTTGTTTAGTCCAAAGGCTCAAATGTGTGCCTTCAATAGTCTCTGTGCTTCAGGCTCAAAAGTGTGGTCCAGTCTTCTAGAAATCTTCTGTACATGTGATGGAGGCATGCACAGTGCCAGTAAGGGGTGTGGTCTCAATAGCCATACAGTAAGCAGTGTGCTCTGTGCATGTGGTTGAGGAATGGCATGGATATTCAAGTGTATTTGAATGGCATCTGTTTGTTTTAGTCAAGATTATGCTAAAATATAACTTTCCTCAACTATATTTAAGTTCCCTATGAAGAGCCAACCATCAATTTTGAAAATTCCAAAGTTTATTCCTATTAATTACCATAAATTCCCATTAATTACCATAAATTCCCATGGAAAGTTTCCATTTTTGAAAATTCCCGGAATTTTGCAACCCTAAGTAAAACATATTAACGAATGCTCATTTAAGCTATTAGTACTCTTTTGAAAGTAAAGGCTGACGACCCCTGATCTAGGCAAATAGAAGTACTGGATTGGTATCAGCAGATGCTCAATATTAAATGACTTGGATCGGAATTGGGACAAGCTCTGGAAAAAGTTGATAAGTAAACTTGAGTTTTGTCTCTCAAAAATACTTCATTGTTTCTTTTTTTTTTGTATCAACATTACTCACATTTAATTAAAAAAAGCTAAATTTTTCTTAATGTCACCAAATCCCATGAAAAGATGAAAACCAACAATGTGTTTCCAAGTGTTTAGACTGAAAAACTCCAATGCATAAATAACTCAAGGGTTGACAGAAAAGTAAAGCATATAACCAGCTCTGTCCTTTAGTGCATGGTGATAATTTGTCTAGTGTGAAATTAGGACAGAGGTTAACATTACACATAACACAATAGCCTCTTGTGAACTACTAATCTTAGTTTACCCCGCTATCAGTGTTTTTTCTTACGTCACTGAAAATTCATTCTACAGTGACATTAACAAGTAAAAATGACAGCAGCACATTAGAGGACCTATCACCCCACTATCTTCAATTAGTGGTGATGCCCCCCTGCAGTCCATTTCTCTGATTTTGGCCTTGAAGACTATGTCACCATTACCCCTTGTCACCCAACATGGAACTGGTTCCATTCTGGTTCCTGCTCCTAATTTTGACCCACAGAGCATTTCGACCAATAATACATTGGATCAGAACCCAAGAAGTTGGTTCTCAAAAAAATAACAGGTTTTTCTTAACTGGCGTGTGAAGCATGACAACATCAGTGGGCATGTCATATTCTACAGGGCTCCGTTTCCCAGTTTCGAAGTACCTTGGCGCGCTACAAAGGTCTCTAAGATATACCTTAGCTAAGGAACTTCTTTTCCTATGAGTGTTTCCCAAACTGTCCCTTAGTGGGTGCTTGCAAGGAGAGCTGCTAAGGTATATCGTAAGTTGGAGCTGTCCTTCACCACGGTGCTGAAAGTGTATTAATCGATGCTGCATGCATCGACTGATCTCATGTAAAGGTAAATAAATGACACTGTAATATAAAAAGTATTGCCATAATAATTTTACCTCCATCAGATATTTTATCAAAAATGAGGCTATGCCTTTTACAGAACATCTGCTCATCTATTTGAAGCCTAGTCCACACATACATGGATATTTTTAAAGGCAGCACTTTAAAACTAAATTTCCGTCCAGACGAGTGTTTTGGCACCATTTCAGGAAAAATCCCCATCCTAATACGCCTGAAGCATATCACATCAAAAAATGACTTACATGCTCATCCTGTTATAAACAAGGATGATTGCTGCTCACCGATAATGCATTTGTTATTGAAACATTTATAACAGCATACGTGTTTGTCTCACTTTTTCTATCATTGCAGTTCAATGCCAGTGTGTTTGGAGAAGTCAAGTGAAAAACTGTCTGAAGAAAAAGAGCCTGCAGTGGTCTCACAGTTGGTCCAACAGTTGGTCCATGCTTGTTTTTGGGGTAAAAACAAGTATCGGTATGTAATAACGTAACGAAAGTTTGCAGGTAATCAATGAATTTCGCAGTTCGCGGCTACTACTGTTTAGTTCCTTTGTGCATTGTGCACCGCCCTCCATTGGTGACATATCCTTGATTATAATGGTTCCACGCAAAACCGCTGGAAATGCAGACTGGTTCACTAGATAGCATGAAGGTTCCAAGAATCTTGAACAGAACAGAGTACCAGAGCTTATAAAGTGGTATACATGCTATCAGAAGAATCACCTCTGTGCAGGCACCTAACGCTGCACTCCTACAGTTCAATAAATTGTGGAAAATGACAAACTTTTTTCTTATTTAAATATTTGTGTACATTGAATTTGAAGTACATAATATCCCCAAAAAGCAATTTATTTTGATGAAAAAAAGATTTGGTGAAGGTCCCTGTACCTATGTTGCTGTAAGAACCATAGTTGTTTGAGTTCCAGTTGAAAGGAAAGAAGGTATTGTGTGAGCATCTGCAAAGTAATTGAAGCCCAGTGTTGAGATGGACAGGCTGATTACAGTGTGTCTGCTCCCACATTTCCCCACTATGGCGACTCATTCTGCTGTCTTCCACCACCCAACACAGGCAATTAACATCAGTACTTCTGTTACCAAACTGAGAAACATGCACTTTCTTAGCTATTTGATATTTCCATTTGTACCTATACATGTTACTCCTCTGATCAGCCCTGACTGGAAACAGCATTTAGAGTAACAGCAAGAGTGGTCAAAATGCTCAGTGTTTTAAATGCACCAAAAGGCAGTGGTGCTGAAAATCCATCTGTCTACATTTGTTGTTTCAGTGTTGTTGAAGAGCAACATTTTTCAGAGTGCACCACATTCAATAAAGAATTTGAGGTTCCCACAAGTAAGAAAAAGAATAAAAGGTAACATCCAGTCAATGACCAACATGTCTCAAATTAACTCCTCAAATACCGCAGCTTTGTCAGTGGACCTACACATCTGAATATGATGTGCTAGGTACCAATCCTGTGTCTGTTGCTGACATTCAGGGACAGCGTGTCAATTTATGCTTGCTACATGCATTGTGCCCTTTCAAAATACACTGCTGTTTTCACAGGATATGTACAGTTTCTGCTCAGTATATGCATACAGTCTTTTCAAAAATAAACTTAGGTAAAACACTTTGTTTTTATGTTTATTTCCTTCAGATTAGGCAACTTAAGCATATGGTTAGGTTTAAAAATAAAATCATGGTTTGGCTGGAAATTCACACAGGAAACAAACAATGGGCTCCTGTGTGAAATTCTGGAGTTTGTTTGACCCACTCCCCTCCCCTCCTGCCCTTCCCATATGGACTTTCTTGCTTTTTAAGACCCTTTTACTTTTAGTAAATGGTATGACATTTTTGGGTGGGCAGGGCATAGCTGGAGGCAAAATAGTTCTTCACAGACATTAGCTAGCACTAGCTAGTAAGTTCTGTTGGCTTCTTCTTGGCAATGGAGGAAGATGACGAGTCTTTCTGAATACGGTGCATTCTGAAATATTCATTTCAAGTTCTGGACTGAACAGTTCGTGAATTGGGAGTGCTAACGTCAGCTAATGTGTTAAAAAGTTAGTGTTATTGATAAATGCAAAATTCCTCTTAACACCTCCCCAATTTCTGACATGATAACCCTTAATACACATAATGCTATTCATCTCTACAACAGTAAACACTTTTTCCCTAACCTGATAACCTGTTGTACATCCAAGCATTTTTGTTGATCGCCTCCGTCAGTCATTTCATCTTATCATATTTACCCATAGCTGTCTTTGTTTTTGTTGACTGATGGTGGCGGCTTGTATGCGATAAAAGTTTTGAGCCTTCTATTCGGGCTCCCAATAACACAACAAGACGACATTTTAAGATTCCTATGTAGCCTACAGCCCTGTGGTGACGCGTCATGTTTTGCCTACAGCTGATAAAATTACATCATCATAACCTTGGTCCTAAAAGGGTCTACATTACAGTTGTTGCTGGCTGCCAGGGTTCGAAATTACCGCCCGGCAAGCACCAAATACAGGTAGATTTTCTCCTTGAAGTTTGAATTCAATTACCTTATTATCTCAATGTAATGAGAAATGTACTGAAACAAATATATACGTGAAACAAAATTGGCAATTTATTATTTTGGCTGGTGGATTTTTTCATCTACCAGCTACCTTGGCCGGTAAGTCAAAAAGTTAATTTCGGACCCTGTCAGCTGCATATAAACAGGCAGAAAACAGCCATTTTTGTCCATTTGTGAGCTGCACTTCATTATCCACTTACTCTGATAACAGTTTGTTGTACAATAACTGAAACAACACATATTATGCAAATACAGAAAAAAATTCTGACTTACATACTGTCTATTTTGTATTTGTACGCATGTCTACTTATCAGTGGTCTTAATGGAGATTATTGGTGAAAAGAGTATGTGTTGCCTTTTATTTTCCCAAATTCATTGTTTAAAAATGAATGGTTGACTAAGAACATGATCACTTTTGGCGTTGAAAAAGCATCCAGCATCCTGAACCCACCCCCCGTATATTCGGACACTGCAAGCTTGGACCATCCTGGATTATGATGGTCATTATTACTGTGATTAGATCATTCTGATTAATGACTTACCATTAAGACGTGTTTCTGATAAATATTTTAATGTGCACAATAATAACCTTTCACATTGTAATCATATTTTTATTTGTTTTGCATATGTGTGACTGCTCCGTGTGCGTGAGCAGAGTGCATGCGCGTTGTGCACCCCCCTAGAGACGCATATTACCAACTTGTTTAACAGCAAAATACTGCGCCGTTGACTTTAGACCAGGTTTTTGTTGGTCACTGGCGCATTTGCTTTTTACGCCATCAAACTAGCAACGCGCCATGACTGCGCCTGACCACTCCTCATTTTTAGACCAACACACCCAGAGAAGCGCAAGTTCATCTGCTAGTTAGACGACGAGGGCGCAGGGCGTGAAAATGACACCTGTGCCTGCATCTAAATAGCAATGACACTTGCAACATGGATTATGCGCCCTCCGCTGTCCGCTTTAGACCATATAAATAGGGCTCCTAAACTCTAAACGGTCCGTGAAAAAAATATTTTTTTCCAGTGGATGTCTTAGTTACAACATGATTGAGCTAGCAAAGCAGTTTTGTGTTGCTATGTGTGGTATTTATTCAGTTTTGGGAAATCACGATGTCTAGAAAGCAGGGTCAGCAGCAGCAAAGCTAACATCAGGACGTCATCTGTTAAAAGCCTCCCATTGTCGGATACGACATGAAACTACTCCAGTTAGCTCAATCATGTTGTGACTAAGACATCCGTTGGAAAAAAATATTTTTTTCACAGACCGTTTAGAGTTAATGAGTCATTACAGACACCGCTAACGGGGCTAACAGCTAACGGTTAGCCCCGCTAATCTACGATAACCATGTTATTTACGAAACGTGCACAGAAATAGTAATGTTTGTTCAATCATTGTGTTTATAGACTTTACAAACACCAGAGTAGTCTAAACGGTGATATAGTGACGTGAAAAATGTGAGATATTCATATATATGTAGCTAAACTCTGCTGGTTTTCTACCCGGAAGTATTTGTTAACAACAAGGTGATTCCCCCGAAGGCACACTAACAACTCAAAGTACACATCAAATAAAATTTCTCCAAACATGTTTTTTTGTTATTTTAGGTAGTTATTATCACGCTAATGTATGTTCAAGTGTTCATTTCCCCCGATAAGTTGGTTTTAATTCGTTAATTCCGGTGACCGGCAGTGTGAATTTACATATTAGCTAAATATTTAGTTTCACCCAGAACATTTAGATTTAACATTTAACATTTAGATTTAGATTTAGCATTTAGATTTAGATTTAGATTTAGATTCAATATTTAGATTTAACATTTAGATTTAGATTTAATATTTAGATTTAACATTTAGATTTAGATTTAGCATTTAGATTTAGATTTAATATTTAGATTTAGATTTAACATTTAGATTTAGATTTAATATTACATTTAATATTTAACATTTAGGTGCCACATTTAATATTTAGATTTAACTATTTAATATATTTCTAAGTTAACAAATAATGCTGTAAATGTGGTAAAAGGTGACGTTAAAAAATTCACAACACTTTTTCAAACATTGTTTGAAGCTAAATGTGGCAAAATGTTGATGTTATTTTCAGCGTGAGCCACTTTACAAACGGCACCCCATATTAAACGAACCTTGGTCCGCTTCCACGTAAGTGCTTTGGTTCACTTCCTCTCTTTGGTTTGCTGGATAGTCTTCCAAGAGGAAGTGACAAAGAGCGCAGTGCATTTTGGGTAGAAAAAAAACAAAGGCAACAGCGTGAACCGGAAGAAGCAGAGGTAAAAAAAAAAAAGAAAAAGTTGGAAAATGTCTCATGGGAAGACGTGGAGTAGTGAGGAGGTGCAGGCACTTGATATATGCTCAGAGGACCATGGGTCCGTCCCAAGTCTCTTATTTTTATAGTGCTACTGCTAGCTCCTCGCTTGAACCGGAAATCGTTCGAGGTCCGCCATCTTCTAGGCCGCCAAGTCTCTTATTTGTGCAGCGAGGAGCTAGCGCTAGGAGCTAGCAGCAAGCTTTAAGCAGCTACGAGCTAGGATGGTCGAGAGCTTCCTATCCGGAAGAGTTTTTCAGCTGAACACCATGACGTATAAATACCCGCCATCTACGTCTGGCACATTTGAATGAGATGGCGGAGAAACAGCCCAAGTGTACCCGTTACATGCATTCTTTGCAATAAAACGTTGTAATTCATATGCCTACGTGACTACAAAGAGTAACGTTAATGATATTTCGTGCAAGACTGTCATGTTGTAATTAAGTTTATTTCATTCACAACCCGTTGCGCTGTTCAGCGGACTGTCGGTGATGTGTGGCTGTTAAATGTGCAGCTGCTCATGTTCAGAACCACACGTGTTGATATAACACCACGCACGCACACAAACACACACACATACACAAACACAAACACACAAACACATTTGCCCATCATTAATTGTCCTGCATGTCATGTGAGTGGAATAATGTTTAATAGCTTGTAGGTAATATTAATTATTAATATTAATATTAATTAATATTATTACTTTCATTAATGTTGTTGTAAGCTACTCATTACCATCTGTCCTGCATCTCTCTCTGTGTCTCTGGCTCTCTTTCTGTCTCATTGTGTCATACAGACTACTGTTAATGTATTATGTCGATCTGTTCTGCACGACATCTATTGCACGTCTGTCCGTCCTTGAAGAGGGATCCCTCCTCAGTTGCTCTTCCTGAGGTTTCTACCGTTTTTTTTTCCCCCGTTAAAGGTTTTTTTGGGGGAGTTTTTCCTGATCAGCTGTGAGGGTCCTAAGGACAGAGGGATGTCGTATGCTGTAAAGCCCTGTGAGGCAAATTGTGATTTGTGATATTGGGCTTTATAAATAAAATAGAATTGATATGTCTTATTCACTCAGCAGCTGACTTGTTGAATGATGGCGAGTGGATTTAATAATAGTGATAATAATGATGATGATAATAATAATGATAATGATGCTCATCACAGTGACAGTGGCAGGGCTACAGACTGTTCTTTAATTGCGACAAACTTCGGCAAATGACTCAATAACAATGGTAATACATGCAAAAGTGTGTGACCAGAGTCATGACGGCGGGGGGTGGGGGCTACTGTTTTGGTCAGCGAATATAATGAGACTTGGGATGTACCCATAGTAACGCCAGATGCTGGCTGTTTTATGGAGCAGATCCAGCAGTGCCGCCGTCATCAGGAATGGACGTCGCTTCACGTGACGCTTCAGTGGAAAGGACGTCTCATGTCTCTTAAACCGACAATGCTCGCTCATCGCTCCTAGTGCTAGCTCCTCGCATTTTTTCCTGGATGGGAGGGGCTACACAGCTAGCAAAGTCGGCTAGGTAAGATGACTAGCAGTAATTTAAGAGACTTGGGACGGACCCCATATATTGCAGTAGCTGGCTGCCAGCTGTAGGGAATGGATTTCCGTTTTTGGTCCTGGCCAATCAATGAGCTAGGTTTTCTTCTTCCTCATGCTTTTTTTGTTCCTGGTCAGTGGTCGTTTCAGGCAATATCGCCCCAAACGAGCAGCTGTTGTAACTGCGTGACGTTGTCCAGGCGGTTTGGTCCGCTTTAAAAAGTGCAGTGTGAAAGTGAACTGAACCAAATGAAGGTGTAAAATTTTACCCAAACGAACGGAGTCTCCTGGACTGTCCTGGTGTGAATGCGCCCTAAGACACTGGCTCTCCAGCACATCAAAAACAACATCCTAGACAGCCTGGACCCTCACCAGTCTGCATACGGAGCCAACAGATCCACAAAGGACACCATCTCACTGCCTTCCACTTAGCCTTCACACATCTTCAAAACAACACCTACATCAAATTGCTATTTGTTGATTTCAGCTCAGCATTCATTACAATCTCTCCAATTGAATTGACTGGCAAACCTAGCACTCTGGGCTTAAGTACTACATGCTGCAACTGGATATTGGACTTCCTCACAAACAGATCCCAGTCAGTTCAGATTGGTTGTGTATGTTGGGCCCCTCGTGTTCACACTGTACACCCACGACTGCATACCTGGACGTGGAAAGAACTCTATTGTGAGGTTTGCTCATAATGCCGCCACCATCACCTTGATTATCAAGTAGATCAGGAGCCAGAGCCTTCAGCTGTCAGGCTCCTCTCCTGTGGATAAAGCTTATAGTTAGGGCTGGCTCAGGCTTGCCTTGTACCAGCCCGTAGTTAGGCTGACTTAGGCCTAGTCTGGCGGAGGACCCCCTATAATACACCGGGCACCTTCTCTCCTTCTCTCTCGCTCTCTCTCTCTCTCTCTCTCTCTCTCTCTCGTGTCCTATTACTGCATCTTGCTAACTCGGCCATTCTGGATGTCACTAACTCGGCTTCTTCTCCGGAGCCTTTGTGCTCCACTGTCTCTCAAGTTAATTCGTATTGCAGCGGTGCCTGGATAGTGTGACGTGTGTGGTTGTGCTGCTGCCGTGGTCCTGCCAGATGCCAGATGATTATTGTCACATATGTATATTATCAGATATAAATATATACTTTCAACATATTGTACCACAGTAGCCAGAACTATAATTATAATATTATTACTTTCATTAATGTTGTTGTAAGCGACTGTCATTACCATCTGTCCTGCATCTCTCTCTGTCTCTGTCTCTCTCCCTCTCTCTCTCTCTCTCTCTCTCTCTCTCTTTCTGTCTCATTGTGTCATACGGATTACTGTTAATTTATTATGCTGATCTGTTCTGTACGACATCTATTGCACGTCTGGAAGAGGGATCCCTCCTCAGTTGCTCTTCCTGAGGTTTCTACCTTTTTTTTCCCCGTGAAAGGGTTTTTTTTGGGGGAGTTTTTCCTGATCTGCTGTGAGGGTCCTAAGGACAGAGGGATGTCGTATGCTGTAAAGCCCTGTGAGGCAAATTGTGATTTGTGATATTGGGCTTTATAAATAAAATTGATTGATTGATTGATTTATTATAAACAACAATGAGACTTTATAGTGCGAGGAAATGAACTAGCAGCAATGAAAGCCAACTGTTGCATTGCCTCAAGTTACCTTTGTCTCAGCCAAAAAGTAGCACATGAACGCACAGCAAAGACTACAGCTGATGGCCAACCAGCACTTATGTTCTGCACCTGCATTAGAAGAAATTACTCTCTACACCAGCAGATGGCGGTAGTCTGTATTCATCATTCAAAAAGGGAAACCAGAAGACTGTCTTGATGGGCTCCGATTCAACATGGTGAATCGGCTGAAAAAAAGCTGACGAGGGCCGATGAGAGGCAACGCTCCGGGCAACTAGGGCAACAGATGCTTACCAACAGTTCAACAAGGCCTAGCTGACCGTTAGCTTGGTGTTTCAGGGCCTCTGGTCCACTCCACTCAAGGACAACACTCACCCCAGCAAGAGCCTGTTCATTCACCCTGCTGCCATCCTGCAAGTGATAAAGATGTATCTGCTGTTGTACCACTAGAGTAGAGCAGCCTCTTTCCATGGCTTGTGAGACTCTTCATCTCCACCCTCCACACTCCATCATAAATGAATGACTCTGTCCGTTCAAAACATGCCACTTTGGAATGGGTCATTTGCTCAGCCTGTGGTATTGTTGCATGCAGCTTTCTCAAGAACTGCTATCTATCTAGCTATCTAGCTATATGTGTGTGTGCTGCTGGGTAGGCACATTTGTTTGGTGTCATTGGGTTAAAGGTCCCATAATATTTATGCATGAAGTCATTCATGTAGACTGAGAGAGCACAGATTCTGATAGGTCTGTTGGGCTGGCCAGCTGATGACACGTCAGCAACATGTCGGATGACACTTCTAAGGAGAAGAATCGGACAACATGCTTTATCTTACTTTGCACAATGAATGAATAATACATACATTAAAAAGCATTCTATTTCATGTCTCCATTTGGTGGGTCATAAGAGTATACATGTATATGATGTTAATTCCACTAAAGAAGAGACTTGGTGATCATTAAAATTAGCTGGGGCAAAAAGTGGACATACCAATTGCCCTGACGAAGGCCGACTCAGGCCAAAACATGTTGGTAATTTTTATCTGTTCTATATGAACTAGCCTGTTTAATAAAGCTTTTTAATTGTCAGAGTGCCTTGGACCGCCTTTTCTTCTCCTTCTTCATTATGCTTCCTCGCCGAGGACCAAAGAGCACCTGCAGTTTTTAACATTCTTTACATTTTTGAACGCCGCTGCCCTCCTTCCTTTGTCTTTTCTTTGATACCAATATCAGTATTGGTTATCAGCCAAATAAGTTGTTACATATTGGCATAAAGGTTATCATCAAAAAATCCAAACTTCTGCACCTCCTCTTGGCCTATTTTCAGGCTTTAGAGAATCTAGCCCATGGCCTCTGGCTAATCACAGGTCATTTCAAAGAGAGGGCGTTCTAATAGGCTATTCTACAAATGACACACCTCAACCTCACAGCTCTACAATGAAATAAAATTAAATTAAAGCTGCAAGCAGCAATGAACGGGCCCTCGCACCTTCACGCAACTCGGGGGGGCTGGCAGGACCTCTTCTGACGTGTCAATTCATTTCTGTCAAAGTTAGACATTGCATGCAGGAGTGACTTGGCATATCCCTGATACAGTGCTGGAATGACATATTTCACATTTTGTATCACTTCCTCTTTCCACTAGAGGGAGTTGGAGTTTGCAGTAATTATACATCATGTTTTTGTACATCAAATATACACCACAGCATTTAACTTTCAGATAAATCAAAAGATAAGTGTTTGAGACCTACTTCCTGTCACCACTAGGTGGGTCTATGAGTATCAGGAAATATGGCCATATAAATGTTTTCAGGGCAGAACTAATATGAATCATCTGAAGTTTGATGGAGATCAGAACATTTACGGCAACAATATAGCAATTTCCTGTTTCATGGCAAGACCTCAAAATTAAACCCTCTGCAGCACATATAGACACTAATGATATGTCATGTTTGTGTACATCAAATACACACCACAGCATTAAAATTTCAGGTTAATCCAAAGATAAGTGTCTGATAAGAAGTACTTCCTTTCGACACTAGGTGGCATTATGATTATCAGGAAATATGGTAATGAGAATGTGTTCAGGGCGGGACTAATATGAATCATGTGAAGTTTGGTGGAGATTGGACCATTTATGCCAAAGCTACAGCAATTTCGTTTTTCATGGCGAGACCTCAAGATTCAACGCTTGGCAGCGGGTGCGCCATTCAACATTGGGCAAATCCTGTGATAACTTTTGGTCACAACATAATCACGCTTACATACACCAAGTTTGGAGCCAATCTGATTAAATCTGTAGGACAAGTTCGTTAATTTACAAGCCCTGGAAATGGGAAAAAAGGCACAAAAGTGGCACAAGTAAATTCAAAATGGCGGACTTCCTGTTGGGTTTGGAGCATCGCTCCAAGAGACTTTTTTGTACGTAATAGAGTGTTACAGGTGCCTACCAAGTTTCATACATGCAGGTCAAAGCAGCTTTGGGGGCTGCTTAATTGAAATATTCTAGGGGGCGCTGTTGAGCCATCTTGGTGCATCAAAGCACAAAAATCACATCAGACAACAGGACTTGTGACCTGTGATGTGTATGCCACGTTTGGTGAGTTTTCAATCATCCTTTGTCCCTTCAAAACAACATCGTGTTTGATGGTGAACAAGGCGGCGCCACGGTGACAGCGTTTGATGAAAACTAAAAAGTTTCATTTTTAAGCATCATCAAGGTCTAAGGACTTAGACCAGCAAGTTTGAGTTGGGTCTGATTAACCTGCTAGAAGCGGGACATCAAAGAATGTATAAAGTAGCTTTCTGTTGCCAGAAGGTGGCACTATGGCGGTGATTCAAAATTCCTCTGTAGATGTGTTCAGGGCTGGACTGTCATCATATGCGTGAAGTTTTGGCAAGATATTCCCACGTGGAGTCAAGTTACAGCAACGTTTATCATCACGGCGAAACATCAAAGTTCGCCGCCAGGCCGTGGCCACGCCCTTCGACGAAAACTCACAGTTTCCACAATAAAGCGTCATCAACGTCTTATTTTTCACCAAGTTTGAAGTGGATCTGGTCAAGTCTGTAGGAGATGTACATTAAAGTCTAAAACATGACATTTCCCATTGCCAGTAGGGGGCACTATGTTTATCTCTAATTATTGACATGTAGATGTGTTCAGGGCGGGACTGGCATCAATCCTGTGAAGTTTGGCCAAAATTGGACCATGTATGCTGGAGTTATAAACTACTTCCTGTTTAGTGGCGAGACCCCTAACTTTGACGCCATCCCACAGTCACACGCATTGACGAAAACTCAAGCTTTTGATAACTTTTCATCTTCAAGGTCTTGGGATGGGACAGACCAAGGTTTGAAGTCGATCGGATGAAATCTCTAGGACTAGTTCGTTCATTTATGACCCCTGGGAATGGCCAAAAATGCACCAAAATTGCACAGTAAATTCAAAATGGCTGACTTCCTGTTGGGTTTAGAGCATGCCTCCAAGAGGCTTTTTTGTACGTCTCTGGGCGTTACATAAGCCTGCCGAGTTTCATACATGTAGGTTAAACTAGCTTCAGGGGCTGTTTCCTCAAACTTTTGTAGGGGGCGCTACTGAGCCATTTTTTGGAACCCGCACACGAGACCCTTAAAATATCAAATTTTTCACCAGTTCTGAGATGTGTGCAAAGTTTCATGAGTTTTCGGGTATGTTAAGGCTGCAGTAGGAGGATGTTCTGCTAGGTATTGCCTTTTCCAGAGTATGGCCTCCTCCACCTTAAATATTATAAATAACACCTGTGCTTTTTTCTGACACTGAAAATGAAAAAAGGTCTGTCGTAAGAGGTTTTTTCTTTTGCTGTTAGAAACCATCCATGCATCAAAGTGCTGTGAATTCAAGCTGACAGCAGTTGCATCCATGACAGAGCTAACTATACATTTTAAGACCCAATTTTTCAAGCGAACAAGTTGCAACTGATACTTACAACATTTAGTACTGAATCACACGGGCAGTGCTCCTTGTGCACCAACATTTTTTAAGTGTGTTCCACTTGAAGCAAAACCTCCATTAGGGATACTACAGTAAGTGTTTTTGTTTTGACAACTGATCAAAATAACTGCAATTACATCACTGATTAAGGTGTAACCAAGAGTTTCAATCGGCAGATAGCAGTGCAACACCAGTGTTCTGCCCTATCAGCATTTAAATACAATCTGAAGCAAAATTATTTGTTATTATAACATTCAAATAAAAACATGTGACCTGTACCCAGTGATGTCACTTCCTCTTGCAGAAAACATTTGGAGGGAATTATGGTATGTTTTACTTCTTCTCTCATTAATTTCTACAAAATGTTGAGAATACACCAACAGTAGATTAATTATATGTCAAATCTGTTATTGTGATATTATAGTGAATCTCACATTCAATTTTTAAAAAACAATAATATGATGAAAAGTCATAAAATTATGTTTTTATACATGACATGTGGTATCTGGTTTTAAGCAGGCACATGGAGTTAAGGCACAAAATGGTGGAAAATGTCAACTCTGTTATCGTCAACTCTTAATCATTCAAAGATTTGAACAATAACGGAGTTGACGATGACTAACAGGGTCAAATGTTCCCAATCACTTCTAAGCATTTTGCTTTAGTTTATACATTTATTATGGATTCTAGGTAATTGTATTGTAAAGGTTAGATTTGTTGCTTTCCAGGTCAAGAAAATGGAATAATTTTTTTTTAAAAGATTTTTTTTGGGCTTTTTGCCTTTAATAGTGTGAAATGGGGAGACAGCGAGAGTGGGGGGATGACATGCAGCAAAGGGTTGCAAGCCAGAGTCGAACTTGCGACCGCTGCAGCGAGGCATCACCTCTATACATGGGGCGCCGGCACTTTCCACTAAGCTACCGACGCCCCAAAAAGCTGAATAATTTTTGTTCTAGGTAGATGAAGATGAAGCTGTCAGCAGCAGAAATTTGACTATTTTTTCTTTTAAGATGATTTTCTGCCTTTATTGACAGGACAGAAGGTGAAATGGGGAGACAGAGAGAGAGTGGGGACTAACATGCAGCAAAGGGCCACAAGCCAGATTCAAACCCGCGGCCGCTGCAGTGAGGCAATGCCTCTGTACATGGGGCCTACCAACGCCCCTTGACTAATTTTTCGACGGAGTCAGGGTGCTGGTGTGGTGAAGCATGGGGGCCAAACCTCCTGAAGGGGCAGCAGTAACCACCATGGGCTCTCTAGCCTAACTTGAATAGATTGGACTCTTTGGCTGATTGGTTAGTGTGCTTGTCTATGATCTGGGGAAGCTAAGCTCAACTCCTGGCTGTCCCTGAATTTGCCACAATATGATCATCAGTCTAGAAATATTGTGAAAGCTATTTTATCCAGCTCAGTGTTGTTATTGTTCAAGTTCATGAAATATTGAATGCAATTCAGATGTATTTGTTAGGATTAAAAATGTGTTTTTACTTTTAAAAATTGATGAATTTATATGATCCCCATTAGACAAAAACATTTTGAAAGCCATTATCAGAAATGCAGGAGATTAATGTTCAAGTTCAAGAGACAGAGATCATGAGAGATCAGCAATTCAGATTTATTAGTTGGGATTAAATGTTTTTACATTTAAAATGGTTTTAAAAGTTTAAGTCAGGCAGGCAAATGTTACTGTTTAAGTATGGGCTGTGTTAGGATTTAAATTCGGGCTTCACATGGAGGCACCAAAAATGTAGGGATTTAATTGGCTATCGGAAATAATTAATAATTATTAGTAATAATTAATAATTATGTTAAATAATGTGACTTAATTAACATTAAATCACCTCGTGGGGCACTGATAGGCAATGATAGCCAGTTAAAGATATCAGTCTCATAAAATAGGCTAAACTATTAATTTGGAGTTTGATTAATAATTAAATTAATGACAACAACCAAAATTAACGGTAATGCCTGAAGGATTTCGGAGTTCTTGACGCAGCAGAGGTTGACTATTCATTCACTCTTGTGCAACATCAAACAGACAGCAGGTATGATTCCAAAGAATTATATTTATTCACAAACTAGCAAAGCAAACCAAAACACACAAATTCTAACTAACTATATCCAAGGTTAGTGTAGGGATTTGCTAAAGGCAAGTTGGTTATTGATTATTAATTACCAATGGTAATTAATTAAGAAATTAAATTATTACTGTGTATTAATAATTCCGGGGCACCACCCTGGATACAGGGATCAATGACCAACTGGTTTTAGACAAAAAGGGAATAATCCTCATCTCAGTCTGCTAATATAGGTGAATATTAACAATTAAATAATTAGAAGGCGTGAACCCGAGCACTGACCATCACAACCAGCTATTGATACAAAAACAATGCACAAATCACCACAGAGGACTGCTATAGTAAAGTCACAAATGTTTATTAAACGATTATGATTAAACAGTCACAAGCTGTTCACTTAATAAACATACTACACTAAATTGACTTACTAGAAGCAACAAATCAAAGCATGCAAGTGGGTCTCTGTGTGTGTGTGTGTGTGCATATGTGTATGTGTGTGTGTGTGTGTGTGTGTGAAGGGAGAGAGGTAGAGAGAAAGAGGATGGCAGGCGTGGCCTCTTGGTGGACACGCCACGTCACTCTCAGGTACTGATACGAGTCAGGCAGGAGATTTGAGGGATACTAGAGCAAGACAATGGGTCATAAAACAGCTGGCCACATGTGCACCTTTAAAGTACGCACAAGATGGCGTCCAGCGGGATCAAACACACTGTATGCTCTAGCAGAATAGCTGTGCCAACACGTGTAGGTGTGTGGAGTGTGGTAATGGTGAACTGCCCTTAAGGAGTTGCTCACAAGGCAACGTGTGATTTTACCACAGGTATAAGGTGTGTGTGCGTGCAAGTGTGCGTGTAGGTTAGTTAAAGAGAGGGAGAGAGAGAGACAGAAGAAAGGCGAGCGGGCGCTCGTAATCAGCGTAAGGTAAAAGCAGCCGTGGAGGAACACAATGGTCACTTTCCTATCCCTCAGAGGCCGGTAGACTAACTGGGTCAGCCTACCGTCCACTGGTCTTTGTTACAGATAGGAATGCGGCGTATTGTGAGCGCGCGGCCGGCACACTAACGGCACAATCAATTTGCTCTGGCGAGCACAACAACATGCAACAATTAATGATTAGATGATCAAAGAAAGGGACATGGCAGTCCTCAAAGTTCACAAAATCACAGTTAAGGTCACTCTTAAATCACACGCTATATCTAAAGTCTCTGCCCAGACTGAAGCGCTCTTACTTGAGTCGCACGCGCGACGACGTGTGTCCCGTCTGTTGCTGTGGGATGAGTGTGCAGGCCGCTGTAGCATCCTACAGCGGAATGAAAGATGCTGTCCTCGGTGTGGCAGAAGAGGGATCAGCTGAGTTGACTTGGTTGAAGAAAAGGGGCCTTGGTGACTCTGTCTTCCTCGGGAGAAAAAGGGGTTCTCCAAAATCTGCAGATGCTGAGGAACGGCGGGGTTGCGCGGCATTCCTCTGGTGCTCCGTGGAGTGTTAAAAAAGCAAAAGAAAAAGTGTCTTTCCTTGTCCAGCAAGTCAAGAAACAAAAGGGCGGCCTAGCTTGGTTAAATTCAAACGTTTGAGGTGCTCCCTAGCAGTAACTTGCGCACAGAAAGCTTTGGCTTCCTTCCAGCAACTCGTCACTTGGGGAATGCGAGGGGCGTCAGCGCGCAGTGGCAGTTAAAGTCTCAGTGACGTCATGGGGGATTCCTTCTGACTCCACCTGAACCTGGCTGCTGTCGCTCAGTGGGGAGCAAGAGTTTGAATTTCAAAAGTGATTTACACTTTTATAGCTACTGGACCGATGGAAGCTTGGCGCGTTTCCTTTGTTCTTAGGCTGGCTGGTTTTGTCAAGGCCCCTCTATTGTTTTAAACATGTGGCTGAGGTCCCAACATCCCCCCTTTGGTCTGAAGGGTGGGGTGCTGAGCACAACCTTTGGGGCAACCTAAGCGTCAAACAGTCCATGTGTCCATCAATGCATGAGAGGTGGTCAACAGTTCAAGTGTTCCTTCAAGAACACGGGTCGAGTAATCCACCTGTCTTTGGCAAAGGAAAATCCATAATTGTCCAAACAGTTCATAACAGTTCATCCATAGAGGCTAGTCTGGGCAGGACATAGAGGCTAAGCCATGGTTACATCACAGATAACAAAAAATAAAGGGGTACACTGTTCTTATTACAAACCACCAATACTTCCAAACAATCATCAGAAGTACACAAGAAGAAGAAGAAAGAGGGAAGAGAAGAAATGGTGGTTAGAACAAGGTTAGTAGGCTCTCCCTTCTCCTCTTGGAGGATTAGGGTTAACCATGTGTACGGCTACAGGCTGGTGTGCAAAACGCGGTGAGACCAGAAGGAGGGAATCCAGTCTGGCTTGCAGTCTCTGGATGTATTTGTACATGGTGTGTGCAACTATTGTTGTGATGATCCAACCACTAAGCAGGAGTCCCAGGGCGGCCATGCTAACTGGGTGGTCTACATAGGATGACTTCACTACATGGCCAGAAAATGTGGTGGTAAGCCCAGTTGGTTTTAGATTGAACTTAACCAATTTAGTACCTTCAGCTAGGAGTTCGTTTTGAATGGTGTCATCAATTGTGAGATTGTGACCAACAAAGGCGTCCATGATCTCAATCTCCACATCATGCCTGTCTGGGTTGAGATAATGGAGGACAAAATCATCAATATGCACGGTGGCTCTTTCGGAACTGTTAAGAATACTGTCTGGTTTGGTAGGGTCAGCTTAGTGGCTGTATCATGGCGGTTGTATGACATAAAGACTTCATTAGCAGGTGTGCTAATGAGCCACCAATTACCAGCTCGCTTTACCCTTGTCTCTGCATGTTCATCCTTGAGGAACAGACTGCCTTGACACTTCTGCTCTGGAGCTTCTGCCCTCAAGCCGCAAAGGTAGTCGGTCACCTCTCAGATAAAGGGGGTGCTTGGACAAACCCAGTGGATGTCTTTTGTCTTAGTGCACATGCTAAGATTGGGGATGAGGTAGAGTGAGGGGTTGTCTTCATGGTAGGCGAGTGTTGGTGGTGTTCTGAGGTGTACGTGTGTGTTACCCTTCCAAAACCCAACGTTCAGCACTGACTTCAAACGATAGACATTTGGCATCTCAATAATTGGCAGGTTAAGGATAAATCCCAATTCTAGAGTCTGTGGGTTTACAGAAATTGGAATGGCGCTGCCAAGATTGTAAGCCAGATGTACCTGTGAAGGCTGTACTACCGTGGTAGTAGCGGATTTGAGAGTCTGCTCCACAAGGGCTAGGGGTACCAGGTAGGATGGGATCCTACTGGCGCTAAGGCTGTTTACTGAGGAGCTGATTTCTCTGATGAGATCCTGCATGAGATCTCTAACTACACGGACATGAGTTATGTCCTCCTTGACAACATCTGATAATGTCTCTAGGGCATGCACCGGGTTGTTGAGCAAAGCCGAATGAAGGTTCACAGTAACTACAGTACCCTGAAGGGTTTTACCCAAGTTCTGCAATTGTCCTTGTTGCACAAGGAGTCTCTGTTGGATTTCTGGCATCTCTTCATCGAGTTCAGCCATGTGCCTTTGGAGTGCTCCAATGCTGACAGAGTTGGCGGCTGAGAGGCCAATGGAGAACAAGGAACCGGCGGCTGCAGCGAGCAGGGCACCAAGGAACCTCTTAGGACGCTTCTTGTCACTGAGGTCTTTCTCTGTGACCAAGAATTTTTCCAGTTGTTCTAGAATGTGGACGTTGCCTGCTTGGCATGTTCAATGGTGTCTTGCGTTTGGATTCCCCTTAACCATCCTTCTGTCAGCTTTGGGGGCAGGCGGATGCGGTTGCGGTACACATCCCAGCGATCTAGGCGTACATAGATTCTCTGGGTGTAGAGGCTGCAGTGGGTGATAAGAAGTCCCGGTGTCCCTTGCAGGACAATACCAGTTGGAGGACCAGGTTCAACCACCTCGCTTGGTAAGGCGACTCGTAGGATGAAGAGGATACCAAAAAGCCAAGGGAGATTCATCCTGGAACAGACCAAAAGTTGGTAACAATGGGGAAGGGAGATTGTGTTGGGGTTAGTGCATGCTGGCAGGGTGAGTTGAGCATGCACCTACTCTAGCCATGTTAGTGGCATGCTTCTTCTTCCCCTTGGAGTGGAGACTGCCCCCCTTCTTCAGGCGCAGGGTCGGTCTCTCGCTCCGAGAGTGTAAAAGGCCTGTACAGTTTAATCTGGTTTGCATGGACCCATTTATACGATGGTGCCTGTTTTGGCTCGGGGATTCTGATCCGGTAAGCTACCGGTGAGAGTTTCCCCATGATTTCAAACGGGCCCGACCAGCTGGGGAGGAACTTCTTGGAAATTCCTGCTGGTTTTGCAAACCTGAAATAGAAGACTTTGTTGCCTATTTGATACTCCCGATGGGACACAGACCTATCATAATAGGCTTTTGCTCCTTTCACACTGGCTTCCAGGTTCTTCTGGGCCCATGCAAAAATGGCCCGAAGGTTTTCCCGCAAGTCAGTTACATACTGGTGTGCCGTATAGGCAGTAGCAACACTGACATTCTCAGGGTGGTACAAGAGGTGCAGTGGTACCGTCATTTCTCTCCAAGTCATCATTTCAAATGGGGTGACCCCTGTGGAGCGGTGCGGTGTGGACCTGATGGCCATTAGCACCAAGGGAAGCTTCACGTCCCAATCCTTACCACTGCTGCTGACATACTTCTTAAGCATGAGGGTGATGGTACGATTGACACGCTCGACTTGGCCTGATGACTGGGGATGGTATGACAGGTGGAATTTGACTTCCACACCCCAGATGTCATACAGGGCGGT
Source organism: Epinephelus lanceolatus (assembly GCF_041903045.1). NCBI lineage: Eukaryota > Metazoa > Chordata > Actinopteri > Perciformes > Serranidae > Epinephelus > Epinephelus lanceolatus. The sequence continues at coordinate 39,861,700 of NC_135750.1, forward strand.
CATGACGCTAGAGGTGAAATGGGTTCCCCGGTCTGAGTTGACCGAGAGCGGGAGGCCCCAACGGCTGAACACATGGTTCAGAAGCAGGACTGCGGTTGTGACCGCAGTGTCGTTGGATACTGGGAGGCACTCCATCCACAGGTCACTGTGAGGAGGTATTTGTTACCTCGGGAGGACTTGGGAACAGGTCCAATCCAGTCAACCTGAAGGTGGGACCACGGGAATGTAACCCCCCTTTCCCAAAGTGGGGCACCATTCAGTGGTTGGGAAGGCTGGAACTGGCAGCAGACCAAACATCCTTGGACGTACAGCTTGGTATCACGGGCCATTGTTGGCCAGTATACCACTTGCTGGAGGGTTTTGAGGGTGGCTCTGTAACCCCGGTGGCCACCAACAGGAGAGTCCAGAGCATGGGTTAGCATCACCTCCCTATGGTCAGTTGGGACAACCCAGTGGGTCGGTCCCTGGCCGTTGTGGGTGTAAACCAGCTTCAAGTGTGGCAGAGCACGGTGAAGAGCTTGCAGCTCTGAGGATCCGTCCGGTGGAGTCTGCAGGGCTACAGCTGGAGGATTTGCCACTAGCTGTCTGATGGTGTGAAAAGCAGGGTCCTGCTCTTGCATGGTGACCAGGTCTGCATCACCTAGTTTTCGTCCTAAGTGTAATGTTTGCGTGCTAGTTTGAGAGTCGTCTCTCCTCTCCTTTGTCTGTCGGCGGGTGATGGCATTCACGACACACGTCTGGAGAGAGGGGAGCCAATCATTCTGGAACTCCCAGGGCGTACCTTGATCCGCCCCTAGTTTGGCTAGGCGGTCGGCCTCGTCGTTGCCATCCTTGTCAGGACCTGAGACTTGGGAATGACCCTTGACCTTCTTCCAGTACACGGTCATACCCCAATCTGTCACGATCCCATCGCATGCCAAAAAGGGTTCCGAATGCTTGACTTGTTTGTTTCGGGCGTTCTTTATATCATTCTGCTTCCACATGGGGAAGTGAGAGATGAAGCTGTGACGAGCATAATTCGAGTCAGAGCAGATCACTAGTTGCGTCATAGTCAGTTTGACGGCCTGTTGGAGTGTGATAAGCACTGCTGCGATCTCAGCATACTGACTCGTTTTTGTGCCCAGTTGATAGTGGTTCGGCACGTCATGGTTTTGGCCGACCCAAACAATAGCGACTCCAGCCCTGAGTTGACACTCATGGTGGAATGAGCAGCCGTCTACATAGACCTTTGGCAGGCCTTGGCAGACATTCTCATCATAATAACGATGATTAGAAGGAAGAGCCGGAGTGGTGATGAAGAGAAGTGGGGAACCTGGCTGGCCCTCGCAGTTGCAATGCTGGCACTCAGCTAGACCCTGGCCCAAGGCCATTTTGTGGTTCTGGGCATACTTAACCTCAACGTTGTAGCCTTGTAGCACCATCATCCAGGAGGCAATGCGGCTGTTTGAGATGCATGCTTCCTGGAGACGTTGGCTGTTTAGGAATGTGACTGGTTGGTGGCATGTCTCTATGATCACCTTCTGACCACCAATGTAGCTGCGGAAGTGCTCCACAGCCCAGACTGTGGTGAGAAGGGCCTTTTCACAGTCAGAGAACTTCACCTCCACACTGCTCAGTGGTCGGCTTGTGTATGCAACCACCCGCTTGTCAGTGTCATATCTCTGTGCCAGGGTGGCACTAAGACAGTGAGGTGAAAAGCTTGCCTCCAGTTGAAACACTTTGTCCTTGTCTGGGTAGGCCAGGCAGGGTGCCGTACAGAGTTTCTCCTTCATAAGGCGGAAGAACTGTTCTTGGGGTTCTCCCCATGTGTAGTGCTTGTCTTTCTGGGGGAGCTCAGTGGGAGGTCTGGCTATCTCTGCATAGTCCTCAATGAACTGGCGAGAGTAGTTACAAACACCGAGAAAGCTCCTGGATGGCGCTGGTCCTACCAGCCTGTGGCTCAATACCATCTGTGCCAACTGTCAGGCCGACGTACTCAACCTTGGTGCGGCACCACTGGCCCTTAGCGAGAGCCAGTTTGGCACCTGCTGCGGAGAGCTGGTTGAGCACATGGCGGATCTCTGTCAGGTGATCCTCAAAGGTTTGACTCCTCATGAGGATGTCGTCCACATAGATGAGGTTACCGTGAGCAGAAGCGTCACTCATTGCCTTGTGGAGAAAGATGTTGAATTCTACAGGGGAATTCGAATAGCCGAATGGGCAGCATTTCCAGGTGTACTGGCGGTTGCCAAAGGAAAACGCTAGCTTGTACTGGTCAGCAGGGTCCACCTTCATGGTCCAGAAGAAACGAGCCCCTTTTACTTTAGCCAGTTCTTGGTCCAAGTGAATCATGGGCCAACGGGAAAGTGGGACTTGTTTGTTCAGTGGGCGGTAGTCAATGGTGAGACGCCACTTACCAGTCGGCTTCAAGACTGGCCAAACTGGGGAGTTCTACATTGAGTTGCACTCACAGATGATTTGCTTCTCGAGCAATTTGTCCAAGATCTCCTGGATAGACTCATAAGCAGCCAAATGAATTTTGTACTGGCGTACAAAGGTTGGCGGAGCCTTTGGGTCAGTTGGGATACGCACTGTGTGGAAGTTGGTGACCCCACAGTCATGCGAGTCCCTTGAAAAGATAGATTGGAAATCAAGGAACAAGTTCCGGAGTGCATCTCTCTGCCCTTGTGTTGTAAGAGCATCAGCTTTTGCAAGCTGTTGGACAATTTCGGACTCAAAGCCAGGGTTTGTTTCCTGTAGTGAGGGCTGGGTTTCGCCACTGTTGGAGTCTAGGTCTCCCGGCTGAGTCACAAGGGTGTACACGACCATGTCACCTTCGGCGTCCAGAGTTGTGCCACAGATCGCCTCATGCTCAAGAGTCACGTGGCGGGCGATGGTGATCATTTTGGTCGGGAAAGTGAAAAGGACTTTGCTAAGGTCATCACCTCTAGCTAGGGATGAGAGTAACTCACCAATGATAGGTACTGACAACTCATGTCATGAAATGAGCTGTCAACCAGCATCCCTAACGGTTGCCATGCGGTTACTTGAATCGGAACGTGGGTCAGATTCTGAACCAGCAGGTAGGTTGAGCGATTGTTCAACTCCAGCAGGGGCGTGCCACAGACTGTCAGGTTTAGTTCTTGAAAGCGAGGCAAGGATTGGAAAAACGCTTGTAAGCCAGGCATTTTCTGTTCCTTCAGGAGTGCAAGGTGGATGGGGAACCCCACTGTCCTTGCAGGAACCGTGATACCTATTTCGCTGGCAACGTGACATGCCTAGGGAATGACCTGGAATGATGCCATGTTTTCTGGGTCAGTTGTCTGAGGCTGACTGTCGGTGCCTGCAAGGGACCACAAGACTTGGTTGACTGTGTCTAGCTGGGCACCGAGCCTGACCAGTAGGTCTGCCCCGATGGTGAAAGAAGGCTGAAGATGAGGGACTACACTGATGTAGTGCATGACCTGTTTCTTGCCAATTCGTACAGTAAGGGAGCACACCCCAGTTGCCTTAAGAAGGGTCTGTGGTGACCCTGCGGAGAGAACACGATGGCTCCGCTGTATGTAAGCCAAGGAGGGGCTGTGCTGGCACAAGGTCTTGGTCAATGGCGGACTTCTCGGACCAGAGTGTTAGAATCGCTTCAGGGACCAAAGTGCCATTAAGATGTACACCTCCAATGATATAGGGGCTGTACAATGATGAGCTCACATTTTTCAGGGAGCAAAGGAAAGACCTGTGTTCTTGAAAAGAAGTTGAGCTTTCAGACTGCGACGGCTGAGGGCATGCCGGCGGTGTGGAGGGGCCAGAGCTAGAGCTGGTATCCACAAGAGGCATGAGCATCGGCAGGGGCATTCTGGACTCAATGACAGCGACGTTGCTGTCGGAGGCTAGCACACTAGCTGCGGGTTTGAGCGGTTTAGGTGTGTCAACCTGAGCCCAAATGTGGCCATGGCAGCAGTCAATGAGTGGTGCCAGTCTGTCCAGTAGGTCCTGTCCAATAAGCAATGGTTCTGTGTCTAGGACGCAGACGTAGATGGGATGAACGAGTGTCATCTCTTGGAAGGTTACGTTGACCCAGGCACGTCTTGTGATGGGTGACGTGTCCTGCATGTAGCTGGTGATGCTAACATTGCAGGTCTCGATCTGGAGGGGTTTGCCGAGGGAGAGCATTGCTCTAGCAACCTCTTTAAACATGTCAGAACTCATCAAGCTTATCTCAGATCCGGAATCCAGCAGGGCGAGGGTGCTGACCTACCCCCCTATCACCACAGAGGTATATATGCGTCGGGCGTTGCCCTTGCGGACAAGGTCGCCCAAGAAAGCCAAGAAAGGGGTGTCGGTGAAACAGGGAGTGTCCACTTTAAAGACTCCCTTGACCTCCCCAGGTCCTCTTCCCCAACCGACAAAGTAAAGTTTGGCTATGGAGGGGGGAGGTGCCTGGTCTAGTCACGCTGACGGGGGCTTGGTGTCTGACCCCTTTGGAGGGTCGTGATGTGAAGTAGAACAGCTGGGCAGGTCCAGTTGTCTAACTGCTTCTGCCAGGCAAACTCGAATCAGCTCCGTCATTTCTGACCTCATGCCACCCCCGTTAGGGTGTTTTTGGGCCTTCTGGTCATACTTACCCACTTGCTTTGGGTTCCGGTCAGCTTTCTGCTTTGACCGGGAACAGTTCTGTTGTTTCTGCTTCCCCTGCTTCTCACCCCCTTTCTTCTGCCCGCCACCCTGTTGGTTTGGTGCTTGGCATTTCTGGGATCCTGTTTGGGTAGCAGTCTTGGCACAAGGCATGTCATTGCCTTCAAGTGCCAGGTCTGCATCTTCCTCTGCTTGGATCCCCAGGACTCTGCCGTCGCTCTCAGGCTTCTTAGCCGGGCACACGCGAATCTCCCATACCATCTGTGCATACCTCCGGATCTTCTGCATAGGGAGATGCCTGGTTCTGCAATACACTGTAACGTTGTATCGCACTGTCTCATGGAGGTTGTGCAAAAACAGAGACTTGAAGCCATGTTCCTCCTCTAGTCCTGGTGCATTGCAGCCTTGAAAGTATGCGACTCTTAGGCGCCGATAGTACTCCTTTGGAGACTCTTGCTTCCTTTGAGTGATGGCAAAGACGCCGAGGGTGGCAGAGGCGGGGTCTGTGAATAAAGAATACTCATCCCTCAGAGCTTGACAGAGAGCTGAGTAGCGGTCTCTGGTCCCCGGTGGGAGTGACTCCATGAACACATGGACACTTCTAGTAGTGGTTTTCCACAGAAGTTTGAGTTTCTCACAGGATGAGGGATGAGGCAGGTCAAGGAGACAGCGCTCGACCTCTCGGAGATAGTCATCAACATTTGTGTCTCTGTTGCTTGGATCGAATCGTTCTATGTCCCTAGCGAGGGACTCAAGTTGACGAGTTCGCAGGCCAATGCCCCGTGGTGGGAATGGGCTGGTGCTTCTGTGGCGCTGAGGACGTGGCGCACGTGAGGGTTGAACGTCCCCTGTGAACGCCTCTCCATAGTTACCTGCACCACGTGGAGCTTGAGGAGAGATCTCATCACCCCAGAATGGAGTCACTGTGTCATTGAAGCGCAAGGTGGTACGGCTGAAGACAGACTGAGGTGCACTCTCTACAACCGGGAACCTTGGGTTCACTAAGTGAGAGGCATGGGGTGCAGAATAGCTGTCCACTATGGTGAGATCAGCTGCTGCACTTCTAGGAGTTGTTCTGCTCCTAGACGCGGCTGCTGGTTGGTCAGCTGTGTCATGCCCAACTGACTGGGCAGCTTCAAGACGGTGTTGATCCCTGACCGTGGCCACTGGGGGGCTCGGTGAGGGCGGCCCAACTGACTGGGCAGCTTCAAGTCTGCAAAGAAGTTCAGCTTCTCGCTTGCGTGAAGCTTCGAGTTGTGATCGCAGCTGGCTGGTCTCCATGTCATCAACAGGAGGTTCTGACTCGTACTCAGAAGCACCATCTGATGACTCTTGCTGGGCTGCCTGGATAAGCGGGTGCAAAGACTATTTATCCTGTTGTGGTTGCGCACCTTCCTCTTGGGAGTCAGAGGCTGCGTCTAGGCGGGAATTATCATGTTGCAGCTGAGCGAGCTGTTCTTGAGCCTCTGCAGCCTGCAACTCGGCCTTATGCTGGTAGAGCAGCAAAATCTGGCCCAAAATGTCCGGAATGGTATAAGCTCCCTGAGTTTGTCTTCACAGGTTTTTATGTTATAGCTATTAAGGTTGTTTCTGTCATCTATAGACAGACAGATAAGTCCAGCGACCGCATCCTGCAGGGCTGGGTTGCCTGACTCCTGAGGAGCTTCAGCTCCTGTCGCACGGGGGCTCTGGCTACTCATTTCTATGAAGTAGATTTGCACTCCGTGGGTTCAATAAGCTTACTGTGTTGTGAGGATAATGTTAAATTTGTTGTCAATGCACAGGTGAGAGCTGTACCTGTGACTTACACTTCTACAGGATGTAGGAGTTAAGCTAATTACTCTGTACTGCAACCAATCTTATTCAGATGTTAATGAGGTGGGTTTAGCACCTCTCAAGAGCAATAGCTATGTTAAAGCGCTAGTTACCTCAAAGCCAAAAAAACACAACAACCAAATACTTGAAACAAGCACAACGGTAGTAAACACTAACCACTAAAAGACACTGCAGCAGTTCACAAAGCACGACTGGCTATGCTTGGCAGCTACACAGAATAGCAATCTTTGAAAAAAATTTAATTTCCAAAGAAAATGGGAATTTTCTTTAAAACTTCAATGTTGATAATTGGATTATTGTACACAATTATTGTATCAAAGCCTCACACGGGCGCTTCAAAAATGTAGGGATTTGCTAAAGGCAAGTTGGTTATTGATTATTAATTACCAATGGTAATTAATTAAGAAATTGAATTATTAACGTGTATTAATAATTCCGGGGCACCACCCTGGATACAGGGATCAATGACCAACTGGTTTTAGACAAAAAGGGAATAATCCTCATCTCAATCTGCTAATATAGGTGAATATTAACAATCAGATAATTAGAAGGCGTGAACCCGAGCACTGACCATCACAACCAGCTACTGATACAGAAACAATGCACAAATCACCACAGAGGACTGCTATATTAAAGTCACAAATGTTTATTAAACGATTATGATTCAACAGTTACAAGATGTTCACTTAATAAACATACTACACTAAATTGACTTACTAGAAGCAACAAATCAAAGCATGCAAGTGGGTCTCTGTGTGTGTGTGCATATGTGTGTGTGTGTGTGTGTGTGTGTGTGAAGGGAGAGAGGTAGAGAGAAAGAGGATGGCAGGCGTGGCCTCTTGGTGGACACGCCACGTCACTCCAGGTACTGATACGAGTCAGGCGGGAAATTTGAGGGATACTAGAGCAAGACAATGGGTCATAAAACAGCTGGCCACATGTGCACCTTTAAAGTACGCACAAGATGGCATCCAGCGGGATCAAACACACTGTATGCTCTAACAGAATAGCTGTGCCAACACGTGTAGGTGTGTGGAGTGTGGTAATGGCGAACTGCCCTTAAGGAGTTGCTCACAAGCAATGTGTGATTTTACCACAGGTATAAGGTGTGTGTGTGTGCGAGTGTGCGTGTAGGTTAGTTAAAGAGAGGGAGAGAGAGAGAGAGAGACAGAAGAAAGGCGAGCGGGCGCTCGTAATCAGCGCAAGGTAAAAGCAGCCACGGAGGAACACAATGGTCACTTTCCTATCCCTCAGAGGCCGGTAGACTAACTGGGTCAGCCTACCGTCCACTGGTCTTTGTTACAGATAGGAATGCGGCATATTGTGAGCGCGCGGCCGGCACACTAACGGCACAGTCAATTTGCTCTGGCGAGCGCAACATCAAGCAGCAATCAATGATTAGATTATCAAAGAAAGGGACATGGCAGTCCTCAAAGTTCACAAAATCACAGTTAAGGTCACTCTTAAATCACACGCTATATCTAAAGTCTCTGCCCAGACTGAAGCGCTCTTACTTGAGTCGCACGCGCGACGACGTGTGTCCCGTCTGTTGCTGTGGGATGAGAGTGCGGGCCGCTGTAGCGTCCTACAGCGGAATGAAAGATGCTGTCCTCGGTGTGGCAGAAGAGGGATCAGCTGAGTCGACTCGGTTGAAGAAACGGGGCCTCGGTGACTCCGTCTTCCTCGGGAGAAAAAGGGGTTCTCCAAAATCTGCAGATGCTGAGGAACGGCGGGGTTCCTCTGGTGCTCCGTGGATTGTTAAAAAAGCAAAAGAAAAAGTGTCTTTCCTTGTCCAGCAAGTCAAGAAACAAAAGGGCAGCCTAGGTCGGTTAAATTCAAACGTTTGAGGTGCTCCCTAGCAGTAACTTGCGCACAGAAAGCTTTGGCTTCCTTCCAGCAACTCGTCACTCGGGGAATGCGAGGGGCGTCAGCGCACAGCAGCAATTAAAGTCTCAGTGACATCATGGGGGATTCCTTCTGACTCCACCTGAACCTGGCTGCTGTTGCCCAATGGGGAGCAAGAGTTTGAATGTCAAAAGTGATTTACACTTTTATAGCTACCGGACCGATGGAAGCTTGGCGCGTTTCCTTTGTTCTTAGGCTGGCGGGTTTTGTCAAGGCCCCTCTATTGTTTGAAACATGTCGCTGAGGTCCCAACATTAGTGTGTATATGTGTGTGTGTGTGTGTGTGTGTGTGTGTGTGTGTGTGTGTGTGTGAGAGAGAGAGAGAGAGAGAGAAAGAAGAGAAAGAAAGACAAAGGCGGGTGTGCTGATCAAAGAGCTTACAAAACAAAACAAAATGGCTGACAACAGAGAACTACCAAAATGGCTGAATCAAGGCTGGCTTCAGGTCGGGGGAGGTGTTTGTTTGACCGTGTGGTCAGGACAAAGACAAAGGAAAAGAAGCGGGAACTTTGAGATGCCTGTTTGGGTGTAGCTCTGTTGAAAGCGTATTTGTTAATGAGTCTGTGTCAATATGACTGTTTAGTTGTGTGCAAGAATCTGCTTGTGAACAGTATTCACAACCTAAACACTTAGCTTTGGCGAAGTCAACTAATCAATGACCTAACTACAAACTATCACAACAGTAACTCAATGACAGCATTAAATCAAATACAACAAGTTAAACAGTCTTGCTTAGCCTGTAAAGCTGTGATAAGCTATGCCCAGTTGTTACGTTACCGATCCTTGAGTGGATGGGAGAAAGAGTCACTTGGTGGTGTACTGCTTTGTTAGCCAGAAGAAGGCTGGGAAGATGGTTCCAGGTGCAGTCTTTGTTGTGCCCTTTGTTCCAAAGGTTCTGATCCGAGGAAGCCAGTCGCTCGGGGTCCTTGCAGGGTTAGACGCTAGGTGCTAACTCACTTAGTTTCTTGTTGCTGGAAAGCTAGTTGCAAACCTTGTATTTGCAAGAGAGTCTGTGATCAATTGCCCTCCCTTTAGTGGTTTGGGGCTATGGAGCAAGGGTCTGGGCCTCTGCTGTTCCAGGCCCAACAGGAAAGAGGTGTGCACTGCTACGCAGCTGGAGCAAAAGAGTGAGATCTGTTGGAAGGGAGCAGATCTTTACAGGCCTGTGACATCACAGAGTCACATGTCACTGTAAAAGTCCTGTCCAATCAAGTTGTGAGACTTGTGTCTCACTGAGGTGTGAGGTGAGACCTCCTGTGGAGATGGGTGTCACATGGCTCTCTTTGTTTGAAAGACAAAGAGCATGCAGAGGCAAAAGCCTTTAAATGTCCAGTGTAGATTTTACCAAATGACAAAACATCTGTAGTCCTGTGAATTCCAACAGTTGTCATCTCTGTTATTCATGTCAACTCTGTTACACCAACGTCAACTCTGTTTAAGGTTTTGTTTCAAAAACTGATCATTAAATATGTTATATTGTTAACAATTTGATCAGAAGCTGTGTCATAACTAACATTCTCACTACATGAAATTTCAAAGCATTTCATTAATTTTTAAAGCTGTATTTAGAGAAAATGCAAACCATCTTGGCTACTTTTAAGTTAAATGTGTTAAAGAGGCAACAGATAGCATATTTTCCTAAATATATCATTATGAAAATAATGTGGGTTGCACAGGGTAGTGGCCAAAGTAAAATCAGACTATCAGCATTTACATAGGTTACTTAGTGGCTTTGCAATCTTTGCAATAAGCTTCTGCCACCGGTGCTGAAATTCCACGGAAAAAAATCTGCTTAACAGCAGGTAATGCGTCATGTATTGCGAAACTGGTCGGTCAGCCAATCAGGGACTGGAGCGAGTCCTTATGAGGAGTTGGGCATGAGATAGTTGAGTCACGAGCACAATAGCAGATGGACAAAGTTTGGAGATATGTGAAAAACAGCCTAGCAAAAGAAAACGAGCTCCTCTGTCTGAGGAGACAAAGAAGAGCAAAAAGGAGAGTGATAAAAGAAGAGGAAAAACAAGAGTAAACCTCAGTCAGGCGTTCCAGAGATGGAGGGAGCTCCGTGACCAAAGAGGCTTCAAAACCGATGTCCAGCTAGCTTTCTTTCTAATGGATCAGTAAGTAACATGGCTAAATGTTAGCTAGACGAGAGAGGACTGTACTGTTCTGGCTGCTAGTTAATTCCTAGCTGGCCAGCATCGCAAATCGCCGCAACCAGGGACCGGGTAGCGAGTGTTGGTCAGCTGACATCCTCGTTGCCATTCTACGGCAGCCCTGGGACAGTGATACCCCCCTCCCTTCCTTCTGTTCTCTTCTCACGGAGGCAGCTATCAACGGACATCACCCAGCTAAGTTACGCCCAGCTAAGTGAACATTGGACTTTGTTTCCCATTCAATTTGAGCTCCAACCAGCCGCATCATTTCCATACGGTTCCGTTTATTCTAGAATCAGGACTGTTTACATGTGCATATTGGTATAATTCCACTGTGTTTACTGTTGTTTGTACTGATACTGTACATATTGGTAGAATTTACTGTGAGTTGTTTGTACTGGTACTGTGCATTATGGTTTAATTATTTGCATTACTATTTGTTTTTTTCTTCAGATAAATCTGATAATTGTTGCTCTGTCTCTTTACTCATTTATTTAGTATGTATTTTAGTATGTCCATTTAGAGTGTCGGCACACCTTCTCATTCTACATATACATATTATTTAATTTAGAGAGTCTAATAGAGTCATATTATTGATTATCTCTGATCCCCACGGTCAATTTGGTCGTTGCGACAGTGCAACGCAACACCACTGACGCTAGGTGGTGTCAAGCTAAAAAAAACAACAAATCCTATCTGTTGCCTCTTTAATGTTTTTACCCCAGGAAAAAAGAGCCTTTATCTTACAAGACTTAAAGCTGAATTAATGGATGTAAAGACAACAGTTCTCCTAGGGAAGACATGGTTTTAAATTGTATTACATTTGAGTACTATATATATTTGACCCAACTTGTCTTCAACAGAGTTGACCAATTTTTCTGCCCAAGCAGAGCTCAAACATCGATCCAAATCAGTCGGTGTTAGTGCGCATGCGCCGCGGTGTATGCAGCCTGTTCCAGTCGCTCCTGCTTACTTTAACTTTGTTTTCTACTTTTTTCCTCTCTTCTTTATCTCACTTGTTCTGTTTTTACTTTAGTTATTTATTAAGCTACGTCCTCTCTAATCATGCTTGTGTGGAGAGTTTTTGTTGTTTTGCTTGTGGTGGAATCGCTCCTTTTACTCTGCCAGTCGACCGTCGCTCAGCAACACCGCATTGTTTACTCAAGGGATCAGCTGATGGAGCTGAAGCTGGCTGGCTTGGCTACGGTGAGGGAGGATATCCCTGCTGAACTTTGGAGGAAAACACACCGGGGATGTTGAGGGAAAAGATCGCTACGGCGGCGGAAAGGAGCGAAACACCGGAGACTTATGGAGAGGAAGACATACAAGCCGTGTCTCCCATCTATCATCATGGGCAACGTGAGATCACTGGGGAATAAGATGGACGAGCTTACAGCGCTAACCCGGAGTCACCAGGAATACCGGGAGTGTAGTCTGATGATTTTCTCGGAGTCATGGCTACACATGGATGTTTCTGACCACAATGTTTCCACTGTGGGTTTCCACACTGTCCGGGCTGACAGGGACTGCACTAAGAGCGGTAAGCGTAAAGGAGGTGGGCTTGCTGTTTACGTGAACAACAGGTGGTGCAATCCTGGTCACATCACAGTCAAAGACCGCATCTGCAGCCCGGATATTGAACTGTTAGCTGTGGGCTTCCGTCCTTACTATTTACCCCGTGAATTCTCACATGCTATCGTAGTGGCTGCGTATATTCCCCCGTCCGCTAACCCAACGTCGGCATGTGACGTCATCCACTCTACAATAGCCGGACTACAGACTGCACACCCGAGTGCTCTCATTATAATCTTGGGTGACTTCAACCATGTCTCTATTAAAAAGACACTCCCGAAATTCACCCAGTATGTGACCTGTAAAACCAGAGAAGAGAAGAGCCTGGACCTGCTTTATGCTAATGTAAAGGACGCATACACCTCCACGTCCCTTCCCCCGCTGGGTAGATCAGATCACAACTTGGTGCTTCTCACCCCCTGCTATGTGCCTCTAGTGAAGAGGCTGCCTGTGACCACAAAGACAGTGAGGACATGGTCAGAGGACTGCTATGAGGCACTGCAGGGCTGTTTTGAGGTGACTGACTGGAATGTACTCTGTGAGCCACATGGAGAGGACATTGATGGGCTTACTGAGTGCATTACAGACTACATTAATTTCTGTGTGGACGGCATTGTCCCAGCAAAGACTGTGCGTTGTTACCCAAACAACAAGCCTTGGGTAACAAAGGACATCAAAGCCGTACTCAACCTGAAGAAGAGGGCTTTCAGAGGTGGCAACAGGGAGGAGCTGAGGGACATTCAGAGGGAGCTGAGTGCAAAGATCAATGAGGCTAAGGACGGCTACAGGAGGAAGCTGGAGAGGAAACTCCAGCAGAATAACATGAGGGAGGTCTGGAGTGGTATGAGGACCATCACCGGTTACAGACCAACTAGCAGTGGAGCTGATGGTAGTGTGGCTAGGGCCAATGAGTTAAATCTGTTCTTCAATAGGTTTGACACTGCTGCCCCGGCCCCTGTTGGCTCTCCTGCTGACTGTCTCCAGCCACCACCACTTCTGACCCCCCCTCCTCCTCCTGATAGCACCTCATCCAACTTGGTGAGCCCCTCACACCCATCCCCCACTCCTCACACCTCTTCTGGCTCCCACGCTACCTGCCCTCCTCTCACTTTGGACTCCAACTCTCCCCCTCCTCAACCTGCACTCTTTACACCTCTACATGTTAGGAGACAGCTGAGCAAACTCCCCGCTGGTAAGGCTGCAGGCCCTGATGGTGTCAGCTCACGGGTTCTCAGAGCCTGCGCCGAACAGCTCTGTGGAGTGCTTCATCGTGTCTTCAACATGAGCCTGTGCCTCCAGAGGGTCCCTGTGATATGGAAGACGTCCTGCCTCGTTCCAGTGCCAAAGACGCCGCAGCCCAGCGGTCTCTCGGACTACCGACCGGTGGCACTGACGTCACATATCATGAAGACCCTGGAGAGACTTGTCCTGGAGCAGCTCAGGCCTATGGTCAGGCCGCACCTGGATCCCCTCCAGTTCGCCGACCAGCCCCGGATTGGAGTTGAGGATGCCCTCATTTACCTGCTGAACCGCGTCTATGCCCACCTGGACAAGCCGGGGAGCACTGTGAGGGTCACGTTCTTTGACTTCTCCAGTGCTTTCAATACCATCAGGCCTGCTCTACTGGGTGACAAGCTGACGGCGATGCTGGTGAATCCCCCCCTTGTGTCCTGGGTTGTGGATTACCTCACTGGCCGACCACAGTACATGCGCTTGCGGCACTGTGTGTCAGACACAGTGGTCAGCAATACCGGGGCCCCACAAGGTACTGTCCTCTCTCCTTTCCTCTTCACCCTTTACACCACTGACTTCAGCTACCAGACAGAGTCTTGTCATCTTCAGAAGTTTTCTGATGACTCTGCTATAGTTGGATGTATCAGCAAGGGTGAGGAGGCTGAATACAGGGCTGTGGTGAATAACTTTGTCTCATGGTGTGAGCTGAACCACCTGCAGCTCAACACAACAAAGACAAAAGAGCTGGTGGTGGATCTGAGGAGAACGAGGACACCAGTGACCCCAATTTCCATCCTGGGGCATAACGTGGACATCGTAGAACACTACAAGTATCTGGGTGTGTTCATTGACAATAAACTGGACTGGACTAAGAACACTGAAGTCCTTTACAAGAAGGGACAGAGCCGCCTCTATTTTCTGAGGAGGCTCCGCTCCTTTAACATCTGCCAGACTATGCTGAGGATGTTTTATGAGTCTGTGGTGGCCAGTGCTATTCTGTTTGCTGTGGTGTGCTGGGGCAGCAGACTGAGAGTAGCTGATGCAAACAGACTCAACAAGCTGATCAGAAAGGCCAGTGACGTTGTGGGGGTGGAGCTGGACCCTTTGACAGCAGTGTCAGACAGGAGGATGCTGTCGAAGGTGTGGGCGATACTTCAGCATGGCTCTCACCCTCTCCACAACGCTCTGGTCGAACAGAGGAGCACCTTCAGCCAGAGACTGATTGCTCCTAAATGCACCACTGAGCGCCACAGGAAGTCATTCCATTCTTACCTGTAGCCATTAAACTGTACAACTCCTCCCTCTGATGATCGGACTCTTTTGGCTATTTATAAAGCAAAACACACAATATAATTACTCATTCTTATTTCATTTATAACGCTACAACCATTTCATTGTATATTGTATATATTTCAGATTGTCTACTTTACTATTTTATTATTTATTTTATTTTATTGTCTACTTTAATATTTTATTTTATTTTATTTTAATGTCTACTTTAATATTTTATTTTATTTTATTTTATTTTAATGTCTAATATTTTATTTTATTTATTTCATTGTCTATTTTAGTATCTTATTTATCATCTTTATCTCTTGTTTCCATTCATGCTGTATTTCTATTTCTACTTTGCACGGAGCATTGGAACAAAAACAATTTTCCCCCGGGGATTAACAAAGTATTCTGAATCTGAATCTGAATCTGAAGTCTGCAGTTTGAAAGAAAGACTGAATAAGCAAGAAATAAAAAAAAATGTAACCACACTAACATTTTTACAGATATCCCTGCTACTTTCTGCTATATTATAACCTGTTTTCTCTGTCTCTGTCTCTGTCTCTCTCTCTCTCTCCCTCTCTCTGTCTCATTGTGTCATACAGTTTACTGTTAATTTATTATGTTGATCTGTTCTGTACGACATCTATTGCTCGTCTGTCCGTCCTGGAAGAGGGATCCCTCTTCCTGAGGTTTCTACCGTTTTTTTCCCCCGTTAAAGGGTTTTGTGGGGAGTTTTTCCTTATCCGCTGTGAGGGTCATAAGGACAGAGGGATGTCGTATGCTGTAAAGCCCTGTGAGGCAAATTGTGATTTGTGATATTGGGCTTTATAAATAAAATTGATTGACTGATTGATTTTCCAGCCTGTCTGAGATGTAGAATGTGACATAACACACAGAGGCATACTCATCTGCTGCAGAGTGGTGTACACAGCGCTGGTCTGCTGACAATGGGAAAGGAGTCTACATTTTTGTTTCCTGCAGCCTATGCATAACAAGCACTGACTGTGCATGCACTTTTTCTTGTTCCACATTCTGGTCCAGTCCAAAACACTATGGTCAAGCTGGATATTTGACAAACATTCATTCCAGACCCAGTCGCAGCTTCTTAGTTTCAATTTTAACCAGATGTCAGCAGTAGAAAGACACCTTCCAGCCCTCCTGTTTACTGCCATGGCTTAAATGGACTGTCAGTTGTATTATTAATAGAACCATTTGTGTATTCATTTGTCTGCAGACATTCAATGCATAAAGTATGTCTGTGCCTTATGATGTCATATGCAAAGAAGCCATTGTATTAGGTGCAATAATACTAAGGCCACTCTGTAATACTAAATTGTGAAAGTGTGAATAAGATGTGAAACTTGTTTCAGGGCCTGTTAAATTTTGATACCCATTGAAGCAGGGCATACGGTTTCTATTTCTTATTAGATGATATATGAATGGACATTCCTGTTAAAGCTGCAGTAGGTAGAAAGCCTGAAAACAGTTGATTTTTGAGTCTCATCTGAGTTAGGTTTCGTTTGTCTCCACCCTGAGCCCCTCCTACCAGACGAGCACGCGAGTATTTTATCCTACTTGGTTCTATTTCTCCCTCTCTGGGAGCCTCGGTTCTCCCTCAGAGGGCAGCAGCCCTCCCCATCCCTCCCTCGCGGCCCCGCACATACTCCCAAGCCCTTCCCCTCCCTCTGGGGCTCCGGGGAACCGAGTTCTGTCTTCCTTTTTTGGGTTGTTTAGCCGTATAGGCAGTTGTAGCCAATGCTGGAATAGCTATTTTACCTGGTGCACTGTTCACCATTGCCGCTTGCTCTCCCCTTCTGCTGGTGGCACGGGAACGCACATATGCAGTAGAACAGCCAATAGGAACGCAGTGGTCTGAGCTGACCTTTGATTGGTTGATGCACATCGGCACGATACTGATTCTTTAGAGGTTGAACACAGAGCCATGGTGAAGTGCCTGGTCCCAAGTGATTGATTGATTGATTGATTATTTTTATTTACGTGTCATGCACAAAGTGCCCAACCCTCATGGGTTTATAAGACACCAAAAAAAAGTACAGTTGCAGTGTACATTATTATTATTTATTTATTTATTTATTTATTTTATTTCATACATAATTACAGCCCCTTTTACGGCTCAGACTTTAAACAGAATATTCCGCCTTCTCTCCCACGCTTTACAAATAAAATCTGCAACAAAAAAGATTCCCTTTCTAAAACACAACTCAAGTTTGTCATACTCGTCCAGCCAAAAGAAATCAGCATAAATAGAGGACATTTTAATAAAAAGTACATCCCTCAAGTCCTTGTAAACAAAACAGTAAAACAGAAAATGGATCTCACTCTGAATTTCACTGAGCTCACACACCTGACAAAGTCTGTCCTCCTCTGGAATGGCATTAAACCTGCCGGTCTCTAAAGCCAAGGGTAATGTTCCTGAACGTAACTGTGCACATAATGATCTTTGTCTTTTGTTTAAATTATACTTCACATACATTTCAACATCATAACAGTTTTTTATGAGACAGTAAGTTCGTAATTTTGGTTTATACCATATATCGACAGACCACTTTTCCTTATACTTGAGAAACATATTATTCTTTAACTCCCGAATATTACAAAGTAACCTGTTATGAAAGATAAATGAAAAATCATTCAAATTAAATAAGGATTTCATCTCGTTAGCCCAGGGATGACCATGTAAAATGTCCCAGATAAAAATCTTTTTAGTGAGTCTCTGATCTGACATCCTTACAAGTCTATTCCACAGTCGAAGCATTTCACATTTATGTCTGATGTTTGGAGGTTCCCATCCCATAGCTCTACAAATAGCTAAAACTGAAGTTAATTTATGCAATCCTAAAAAAGATCGAATAGCTCTATAGTGCACAGCATTACAACTTGAGTATTCCCGGAAACCCCAAACACCAGAAGCATAATCAGACACAGGACAAACACATGAACTGTAGAGCTGTGTATAAGTATGAAATCCCAGATTACCACAGTATTTGACTTTATTAAGCACAGATCCCAAGGCTCTACCTGCTGACTGAGATAACACACTAACAGCATCTCTAAATGTCATGTGCTCATCCAGTGTCATACCAAAATATTTATATTGATCAGTATATGACAGCACTATTGAACCAAGATTAAAAACAACTGGACTTCTAGACAGCGATTTTCGCTTAAAGTGTACTATTTGTGTTTTGTCTTCATTAACCACCAATCTCCGTTTCCAGCACCATTCCACCACAATGTCTGGCATAAACTGCAGATCTTTTTTGTGTTCCGCCATTAAAACTACGTCATCCGCATATAATAATATTCCTACAGTTTGATCTTCAACTTTAACTCCCAAATTACATGCTTTAATTTGAAGAGCTAAATCATTTACATAAATGGAGAACAATGTTGGAGACAAAACATCTCCCTGCTTCACACCAAATTTTTGAAGAAACCATCCAGTTGTATATTCATTAACCTGAACACAGGCAACAGGTGCTTGATAAAGAGACTTGATGGCATAATAAAACTTTCCGTTAACACCAGAATTTAACAACCTATACTGAAGAAGTTCCCTATTAATCCAGTTGAAAGCCTTTTTAAAATCAATAAATCAAACAAAAGTGGACTTATTCAACTTAATTCTTGCACGTATAATGGAAGTTACTGCATATATATGATCAATACATGCTCTGGATTGTCTAAACCCGTTTTGCTCATCTACAAGCAAACCTGTCCTCTCAAGATGGTCTACAAGTCTGTTATTTAAAAGTGAAGAGTACAATTTATAGACACAGCTAATGAGGCTTATTCCCCTGTAGCTGAGTGGCAGTTTGGGATCATTTTTTGAAGACTTTGGAATAGGTTTAATAACAGTCTTGTGCCACTGTGTCGGAATAATGCCACTGTCAAAACAGGACTGAAATAACTCATATAACACATCAAACAATCTCGCCGACTTTAACATTTCATTCAAAATTTCATCAATTCCAGAGGCTTTTTTCCGTTTGCATTTATCCACAACATTTTTTACCTCTTCAACAGAGAAATTTGCATTCAAAAATGAGTTACAATTATTTACATCAACTCTCATTTCAGTTTCCATAACCTCATTTATACTAGTTACTTCACTGAAAAAAGTATCATCAAAAGAACTTTTGCAACCACAAAATAGATCTGTGAAGTCTTTTTCCCACTTTTGTAATACTACTCCTAAAACAGAACTATATTCACCATTCTCAAGTTTAACCTCCATGGGTATTTCCCTAGACTTTCTGGGACCCAATCTATTGATTTCATTCCAGAACTTTTGGGGGTTATGGGTTTGTAAATAATCAATATGCAATGACAGACCTCTATTAAAACTGCGTTTCACTGTGCGTAACCTTTTATCAAAATTAGTTTGGCTTTTCTTAAATTCTATCTTCAGCCCTTCCCTCAGATTTTTGTTTTTGCATCTTAGAAATCTTTTCTCTGCTGTTCTTAGATTGTCCCATGGGGTCTGCAAATCTTGATTCCAGTAGGGTTTGTAGATTTTACTAAAACCTTTATGAGGATTACATTTCTTTTTAACACATTTATTCAATTCTAAATGGACACAGCCACACAATCTATCATATCAGGCATCCAGACTCCTTTGATTATTTTTAATACCTCCCAGTTGCACACTTAAGTTAAGCAAAATGTCGTTACATTGGCTAGAGGATAAAAATGAATCAGGGAGATGTTTTTGTGTTACTGCTTTTATAGTGTGTGGTAGATATAAGTCATCCTCAACAAAGCGTGGTCTTACTTGAACCTTTAACCATAATAATGAATGATCGGGTAATTTACATCTATCACCCAGTAGAGAAAATCCCAAGTAATAGCTGTGACTGTGGCCAGTATAAACAAATAAAGGCTGGTTAAAAAAAAAGAAAAGAAAAGAAAATGAGAAGCTTTAGGAGGGACTGAATTACTTATCGCCCACTACAACACCAACATAATAAATCCAGTATAATGTTCCATTAGTACAACAGCAGGGACATGTATGATGCTCCCACTTTTTGTTTTGATTGAAATACTGTTTCCATTTACCTATTCACTGTGAAGCTATTGTTAATGTAACTTGATGCTTGTTCACATTAAAAGCCTAATAATAAAGGGAAGGCTGGAAGACTTTTAATGTGAAAACTCTACAGAAAGTGTTGAGTTTCATCCAAAGTGGTAGTGACTAGACTGAATGAATACTATTGTTTTACTGATATAATCTCAGTGCTGTGGAACTATACCTGTTTTCTTGATATAATGAATATATCAAGACAACAGAAATGAAATGAAGATTTGAATTTGCATCAACTGGGGAGCAGAGGAAATTAGGAATAAAGCCTGTCTCCAATATAAACCTGTTGTAGGCCAGTTTTTTTCCTCTCACTAAGGCAAATAACTCTCAATTATTGATTATTATTATTATTATTATTATGCTCAAAAATGTGCCTCTGTCCCCTAAAATGTCTGACCTTGACTATACTGACTCATGCACAGTATGTCACTAGAGAGTTGTTTTTATGTTCTTCTACTGAAGGGGACCATGTCTGTACACTTCCCACAAGAGATTCAAATGTATGCTGAGTAGCTCGATTAGATTATTACGTCACAAATATAAAAGCGAATTGCTGTCTAAAGCTGAAGCACACCAGTGGCGCCGCTGCGCAGTGCATCATGTGACGTGCATCGAGTGCCGCCCCTAGCAAACACTGGACACATCGTGCTGCAGCTTGTAAACTTGTAGAAGCTATTACTACTTTTACTGAAAGATCTGTACTTCCTCCACTTTTGCATTAGCTTAAAATCACAAGCACCAAGCACCAAGCCGTGTGATGACCCTATTGAAATGCAAGGAATTATTATGCTTACCTGAAATAAATTGCCTTTGGGAGGGACTTAACATACTCAAAAACTCATGAAACTTATCAGAGGTGGTAAAAACATTGGATTTTTTAGGGGTTTCATTCATCAGGTTGGAAAGAAATCACTCAGTAGCGCCCCCTACAAAATTTCAACAAAACAGCCCCTGTAGGTGGTTTTACTCACATGTGAATTTAATTTCCATTTTGAATTTACTTTGCAAATTTGGTGCATTTTTGGCCATTTCCAGGGGTCGTAAATGAACGAACTCGTCCTAGAGATTTAATCCGATCAACTTCAAACCTTGGTCTGTCCCACTGAAAGACCGTGAAGAAGAAAAGTTATTACAAGCTTGAGTTTTCCTCACTCCATGTGACAGTGGCAAGGCGCCAAACTTACAGTAGGGGTACTGCCACATAACAGGAAGTAGTTTATAACTCCAGCATACATGGTCCAATCTTCCCCAAACTTCACAGGATAGATGACAGTCCTGCCAAAGACTTATTTACATGTTACAGTTTTTCTAAATTGTTTACACACAAGTACTGGTACTTGAGACACAATGACCACAACATGTAACTCATGCACCAACCCCCTGAACCAATTCTGCTAAACTGCAAGCACAATTCCTGCTTTACACTGAAATTGCAGTTCTAAAACACATTTTTTTTCAAAACACTACACACAATTCTCTGCATTTGGCACAATTTTCATGAAGAAAATCTCTTGTTTTCACAAGGAACACACTGTCATTCAAAATTCTAAAGTTAATTGCCCTACTATGCACACTGACTCATCACATGGGCAAACACCTGTCACACAGTTTTACAATTAGCAATCAGAGCTTTAGCATAAAAGGGCAACAGGTGAGCTTTTCTGTTTTGGAGCAATGGATGCCAACATTAGAAACAGAGGCAGAGCCAGAGCCAGAGGAGTGAGAGTAAGAGGAGGAGGACGGGGAGGACGAGGATGAGGAAGGCCAAGGACCGTAATCTCTGATGAGATCCGAGCCACTTTTTCTGCCCGGAGATGGAAAGTGTATGACCGAAATCCACAAACACGTGTACCCCTTCTCCAAGCTATGGAAGACGCATGTGGAGATATAGCAATTGATGCTTTTCATGGCTGGATTCGCCATGCTAGGCGATATTTCCCCCACTGCTTGGCCAGGGAAAACATTGCAATAGCAATTGATGCTTTTCATGGCTGGATTCGCCATGCTAGGCGATATTTCCCCCACTGCTTGGCCAGGGAAAACATTGCTTGTGATGTGGATGAGGTGCTGTGGCCAGACCGAAACAGAAGAGAGGATGCAGCATAGTTTTTTTTTTTCTGTAACTGTATAAAGTAAATTCTTCTGTTGTTTTGTATGTAGACCACTGTATGTGCAACTTTGTGTTGGTTGGAATGTACACTGTATACATTGTTTTTGTGGGAAAAATAACATATATTTGTTACCGTGTATTTGTGTGTTCTGAGTATAAAAACAATATTCTAAAATATTTTACAACACACTTATGTATGTACTGTCTGTAGTAAGTGTAACAATGAACAAAAAAAAAGGCCTAAGTCATTATGATGAATGGAGAAGAAGTGTTTTCCATTCATCATAGTGTTTTACATTGAGCACATCAGTGTTCAACTGGTTCTTATAAATGTCTATTCATATGATGGTTTGTGTGTGTCATTTGAAAACAAAATACCATTTTGAGAAGAAATAACATTGTTTTGAATGTAAAGTTTCATTTTGCAGGAGAATTGAGGGGTTTTGCCAATTGTGTGTGTGTTTTTTGATTTGTGTGTAGAGTTCTGAGAGTATGAGGCATGCTTTCAGAAAATGTGTGTAAACAATCGAGAAAAACTGTAATAATTAGTGATAGTTATAGTGTCCCCTACTGGTAACAAGAAATGACATGCTTTATCCTTTGATGTATATCTCCTACAAAATTGACCAGATCCACCTCAAACTTGGTCAAAAAAGCCATAGGACCTCCATTATGCTTTATAGTGGAAACGCCAAAACACAACAATTGGCATTAACTTAAGTGTACTTGTTTCATTCTGCCTGAAACTTCACACACTCCTTAATAGTCTAGGCTTGGACACGTGATATGAGTTTCGTCAATGGGCGTGGTAAAATTGCTTGGCCACGCCCTTTAAAAAGCAGCCCCCACGGCATGTTTCACCAACATGCATGGAAATTGGTACACATGTGTATCATGCCTAGATGCACAAAAAAGTCTCTTGGACCCATTGCCTAAACCCAACATGAAGTCGGCCATTTTGAACTCCATGGTCAGTTTTGGCGTTTCCCATGTATTATATTTTATCAAACTAGTCCTAGAGATTTTATCCGATGGACTTCAAATCTTGTTCTGTCCCACCAATAGACCTTGAAGAAGAAAAGTTATCACAAGCTTGAGTTTTCATCAGTCCGTGTGACCTTGACAAGGCGCCAAACTTAGGGGTACCGCCACATAACAGGAAGTAGTTTATAACTCGAGTTATAAACTACTTCCTGTTATGTATGCTCGATCCAGCATACATGGTCCAATCTTCCCCAATCCCCACCTTTATGCCAATATTTGGTATTACACATCTCTCCACCTACTGGCAACAGGAAGTACATCTTTTCAGGCACTTTTTTGTATTTACCTGAAATTTACATACTGTGGTCTATATTTGATGTATAAAAACATGACGTATCATTCAGGCGTACTCCAGCTCCCTCTAGGAGAAAGAGAAAATGATACAAAATATGAAATATGTCATTCCAGCACTCTATCAAGTATATGCCAACTCACTCCTGCATGCCGTGTCTGACTTTGACGGAAATGAAGTGTTGCGTCAGCCGGCGTGTTGCTAGCACCCCTGTGTTGTGCAGAGGTGTGGGGGCCCATTCATTGCTGCTTGCAGCTTTAATTAAACCCCAAAAACACCCAAAAAGCCGGCCTCCAGAGCTATGACTCACGAGGCAATGTCTTCTTGGCCATTGTTTTTATAATGACGGGATTGTGGGTCATTTAGCTCAAGCTATTTCTTGACCTCAACAATGACTCTTTCCTCATCCATTCTTTGTCACGCATGAGACACAGCAACAGCTACAGAGTCTTTTTTATACATCCATGGTGAGAAGAGGAGTCGAGCTGCCGTAGCTGCAGGAAAAACAGAGCTGCTACAGGAGCTGGCATGTACAAGCAGAGAACAAGTGGGGGAAAAATGCATTTAATTCTGGGGGTGGCAAGATAGGAAATAGGGCAGAGGCATAAAGTGCCATGGGGCAGCGCATCCAGGGGTGACAATGCACGTCTAGCTGCCGCCGCTTTGGGGTTGTGCATTGAAAATAATAGGGGCGTATTTTTTGACACACAGAATTTGTCACTAGTGTGTTTTGGCATTAATACAGGAAACACATCGATGGGGCAACAGACTTAAACACAACTTTGGCAAAGAAACCTAAAACTTCCAACACAAAGCAGACTTGTCAGTACAGAGAGCAGAATTAGCATAGTGAAAGATTTGACAGCAGACATGGCTGGGTGTAAAACAGACCCTAGAACTTCCTTTCACTATCTACCAAAAACCTATGTAGCAGATACAATAAACGCTGTGTCAGCCACTGGCAGTAAGCCTACAAGCTACCAAGCTCACAATCAACATAAACAAATAAAAGATACCATTCTGATGCAACTGCTAGTCACTGATTATTTGTGCACACCAGACTCCTCATCTGAGTCTGGGTCCGACTGAGGCTCAAACATGTACAGTATGGCTGAATCACTTGAGTGTTCCTTTTAATGCTAAGGCTGGCCATCTTGAGCCTGGTAAGATCATCCTGATGACATGAGTTCATGAAAAGTGGAAAACAAAAGCATAATCTACCAGTGGCATTTTTACCTGGGATGGCAAAGGGATGTCTAGTGGTGGTCACAATGTATTGTAATTTTACATGCACAGTGCACAGATTTTTTTATGTGCATTAATATTCTACTAATACTAGGCTAAAACCTAAATTAATAGGCTACATGGATACACAAGAGTAATGATGGTCATTCCAACCTGGTCTCACTTCGGAGCTGTCGAATACCGGCGCTTGGTCAGTGACTTCCAGCGTCAGGCACTGACAAAAAACAGGGGTCCTTTCACGCTGGAATAATGTGCAACCAGTCGCCATTATTCTGAAACCGCACCTGGCGGTATCGGGGTGAAATACGGCCTGGCAACAACATAAGTTAAAGGGGTGAAAGTTCAAGCAGGGCGGGTGAGAGGGATGGTGGATGGGACACTGTCATCTCATCTAGCATTAACCTTGGTAGAAGCAAATATGCTGACTAAACAGTCACCCTGCACCAAGCTGGAAGCCACTGGCATGGCAGAAATTTTGGAGTGGCATCTGAGGTGGTCAATCAGATTGTAGGGCAGCACTAGCCACTGCTTGAAAACCATGTTTGTGGAAAGCAGTGTTGGGAAGCAGGGCCAAGGCCAAATCCAGAATTTTTCAGTTAAACTATTATGTGGAAAAACCATGTTGGACAAAAATATTAGTATAAGTTTCAACACTTTACTACTTGTCTGCAGGGGGTCTTTAAATAAAAACCAGTACCAAAAGCAGCTTTATTCTTTTTCTCTGAAGTTGCAATGTGTTGACTTCCACTTGCAGTTTAGCCAGCACAGTTGGGCTGGGGAAGTCCTAAATATATACGACTGTGACTGCTCTAATGCAAATAAGGTAGACCAAACCAGCAAATCTTCCTGAACCTTAAATAAGTTCTTTTTACCCAGTAATGCAATATAAAAATGGCACAAGGTCTGGTAATAATACTCTGGACAGTTTGATGGATATGCACTTGATAAAAACAAGACTTTTAATGGCTGACACATGAATCAAAACAGATTTGTATCCAAAATAAACCAGCAAAGCGTACTTGTTGCTCAGCACCCTCCTACTACCTAAAAAGTGCTTTTTGACACATCTCTCTACTTAATAAGGCTGTTGGCTAAAAAGTAAATCTCACACAATGCGCTTGCAACCACAGATCAATAACAACTTTGGTTTGCTCCGGTACAACTGCTAAGAGGACACAGAACAGTGAAGACTGAATGCGAGACATTCACATGGAAATATCTTGGCTGTTTTGTTTCATTGCTGTTTTATTTTCTTCTGTGTTCCTTTTTTTGTACAACAAAATAGATCCTTTGTAAGGTTAACCTGCATGGTTGGTGTCCTGTTAATCATAATCGTCATATTCTGGATCCACGTCTTCACCCTGGTAGTAAGTCCCCTGTGTGGAGTAGGACCTCGTCTTCATTGAACAGTTGGTGTCCATCAAAATAGCCTGAAAAGACAATTGTAGGGAAAGTGTTGTTTCTGCCACAGCATGTGTCAAAGTTCCTTGATTGAATTCCTTTTTGTTAGCGAGTAAAACCCAGACCCCCCTTTTTTTTTTATTTCAGTTATCCAGGTAACAGCATAGCATATAATTCTTTTCATGTGACAAGTTTCATTCAGGGTAGTTTAAAGTCATTATGACATAATACATTTAAGGCAGTTATGTTTTGTGTCATTAAAGCCCCCATGTGTACAATTTGATAACTACTTGTGGTAGAAGAAAACTAGAATTATCAACTCTTGGTTGTATGCCTCCATCAACCACTCAAGTTAAAGTTTACATCCATATCTATCCAATTCATATATGTAGTGAGGACTTTGAAGGAATTTAATAAAAGGTATTAAAAGAGCAGTGTGAGAGATGTAGGGAGATTTAGTGGTGTTTAGAGGTGAAGATTGCAGACTTCAACCAGCTGAAACTTAGCCTGATTAGAATTCCTTCAGTGTTCATTGTTCAAGAGCCAGATAATCCATAAAGGTCACTTCTACTTCAAAAGGAAAAGGAACAAAAAGGAACAAGGTATTAAAATGGTATAAACACTGAATAAAGCAGTTTGATCTCCCCACCCTGTAGTTACATCATAACTATGGGAACCCCATGGAAAAGAACAGTGGGCAATGGGCATTGTCCCTAGTTGCGAACAGATCGGCCACTGCTCTGCCAAAGCGGTGCCAGATCTCCCTGATCACCTCCGGGTGCAGCCTCCAGTCCCTTGGACTTGGGCCTTCCCTGGAGAGTAGGTCCACCTCCTGATTCACCAATCCGGGCACATGCATGGCCCTGATGGACAGGAACCATGTCTATGCCAAGGTACACAGCCTGTGTGCTATTCTGCAGAGGTTTGGGGAGCTCAGACACCCTTGCCTGTTGACATATGCTGCTGCCACTGTGCTGTCGGTTCTCACTAGCACGTTGCGGCCTTGCAGACTCAGGGGAAAATGCTGGCTCTCAGTTCTAGAGCATTGATATGCCGGCCCTTTCAGCGGGCGCTCCAGACCCCACTGGTGCCTCTGCCCTCATGGAGTGCGCCCCACCCCTCCAGGGACGCAACCGTAGAGAGCACTTGGCGCTGCAGTAATGGACCAAGCACACTCCCCCTTGAGATGTTGGCTGGGTCCTGCCACCACCTGAGGTCTGCAGAAAGCTGCACAGTGATGAGCACTGCTGCCTGCAACTGTCTCTGCAGACACAGGGCTGAAGAGATGCCTCTAAACTGGACGCATGTGTAGAAGGGCCAATGGCACCACTCGTACGGAGGCTGCCATAAGACCCAAGAGGCAGAGACACAGCTGCCGCGTGGCCCTGGCACCTAGCTGAAAATGACAGAGGCAGGTCCTGATTGAAACCTACCTCTCCCGTGACAGCATCACTGACCCAGCTCTGGCATCCAGCCACATGCATAGAGACTGAGTGGCCTGTGCAGGTTGGACTGCACTTTTTCTTGTGAATGTGATCCAACAGCACAGACACATGATGGCAGCACTGCTCCTCTGTCTGTGCACATACAGTACAGGCCAAAAGTTTGGACACACCTTCTCATTCAATGCGTTTTCTTTATTTTCATGACTATTTACATTGTAGATTCTCACTGAAGGCATCAAAACTATGAATGAACACATGTGGAGTTATGTACTTAACAAAAAAAGGTGAAATAACTGAAAACATGTTTTATATTCTAGTTTCTTCAAAATAGCCACCCTTTGCTCTGATTACTGCTTTGCACACTCTTGGCATTCTCTCCATGAGCTTCAAGAGGTAGTCACCTGAAATGGTTTTCCAACAGTCTTGAAGGAGTTCCCAGAGGTGTTTAGCACTTGTTGGCCCCTTTGCCTTCACTCTGCGGTCCAGCTCACCCCAAACCATCTCGATTGGGTTCAGGTCCGGTGACTGTGGAGGCCAGGTCATCTGCCGCAGCACTCCATCGCTCTCCTTCTTGGTCAAATAGCCCTTACACAGCCTGGAGGTGTGTTTGGGGTCATTGTCCTGTTGAAAAATAAATGATCGTCCAACTAAACGCAAACCGGATGGGATGGCATGTCGCTGCAGGATGCTGTGGTAGCCATGCTGGTTCAGTGTGCCTTCAATTTTGAATAAATCCCCAACAGTGTCACCAGCAAAACACCCCCACACCATCACACCTCCTCCTCCATGTTTCACAGTGGGAACCAGGCATGTGGAATCCATCCATTCACCTTTTCTGCATCTCACAAAGACACGGCGGTTGGAACCAAAGATCTCAAATTTGGACTCATCAGACCAAAGCACAGATTTCCACTGGTCTAATGTCCATTCCTTGTGTTTCTTGGCCCAAACAAATCTCTTCTGCTTGTTGCCTCTCCTTAGCAGTGGTTTCCTAGCAGCTATTTGACCATGAAGGCCTGATTGGCGCAGTCTCCTCTTAACAGTTGTTCTAGAGATGGGTCTGCTGCTAGAACTCTGTGTGGCATTCATCTGGTCTCTGATCTGAGCTGCTGTTAACTTGCGATTTCTGAGGCTGGTGACTCGGATGAACTTATCCTCAGAAGCAGAGGTGACTCTTGGTCTTCCTTTCCTGGGTCGGTCCTCATGTGTGCCAGTTTCGTTGTAGCGCTTGATGGTTTTTGCGACTCCACTTGGGGACACATTTAAAGTTTTTGCAATTTTCCGGACTGACTGACCTTCATTTCTTAAAGTAATGATGGCCACTAGTTTTTCTTTAGTTAGCTGATTGGTTCTTGCCATAATTTTAACAGTTGTCCAATAGGGCTGTCGGCTGTGTATTAACCTGACTTCTGCACAACACAACTGATGGTCCCAACCCCATTGATAAAGCAAGAAATTCCACTAATTAACCCTGATAAGGCACACCTGTGAAGTGGAAACCATCAGGTGACTACCTCTTGAAGCTCATGGAGAGAATGCCAAGAGTGTGCAAACAGTAATCAGAGCAAAGGGTGGCTATTTTGAAGAAACTAGAATATAAAACATGTTTTCAGTTATTTCACCTTTTTTTGTTAAGTACATAACTCCACATGTGTTCATTCATAGTTTTGATGCCTTCAGTGAGAATCTACAATGTAAATAGTCATGAAAATAAAGAAAACGCATTGAATGAGAAGGTGTGTCCAAACTTTTGGCCTGTACTGTATAAGCCAGTTGTCCAAATAATTCAGTAATCTGAGACCCTGCTGCCACAGAGGCTCCAAGATCGCATCTATGCACCTGGTGAAGGTGCGTGGTGCCAGCATGATGCCAGAAGGGAGGACACAGAACTTGAAGGTTTCTCCCTTGAAGGCAAACCTGAGAGCCCTCCTGTGCCCCTCTCAGAATGGAATTTGAAAATAGGCGTCCGGTTGCCTACCCGGACATCCTGCTTGACCCTAGGCACGGTCAACATTTTGCACTTCAGGGGCATGAGGAACTTATTCAGCCCCATGAGGTCTAAGACAGGCCTGAGTGTCCCATCCCACTTCAGAACAAGAAAATATTGGGAATAAGACCCTGCCCTTGGATCTTCTTCCTATACTTACCTTACCTGTGACTTCACCATGAGAGTGAAGATCTGCGAGCACAAGACCTCCCTGTGCTGGTGGTCGGCAATAATGGAGAATGCAGCTACCCTCGTCAGAGGAGGAGTGCTCCACACCTGTGAACGATACCCCTGGGTCATTGTTAAAACAACTCAGAGGTCTGCCTCCAGAGCCTCCCATACCGCTGAGGGCAAGGGAAGGCTAGGGGTGATGTCGCATCAGGACTGAGGCATGGGCTTGGCTGGCCCCTGGCCCCTGTCGCGTCCTCCGCCCCATTTAGTCTTGCCATGCCGTGCTGCATCAAGCCAGCCCTGCAGATCTTCCTGCCCCCAAGCAGGCTGAGGTTGCTTGGGCTGCTGTGGCTGAGGCCGCTGCCAGCCCTGACCTTGCTTCAAGGCGCCTGACACCTCCTCTGCACAGTGACAGGCAGTGACAGTCCTCCCCCGACTGTCAACTGCAGCCATACAACGACAGAGCCCCGACTAGCGTGACCCTGCTGTCGGTGTTGTAAACCGACTCCTGACAACCTCCTTTGAAATCAGAAACGAGAAGCACAAGGAACCGTATGGGTTGCCCCCGTTTCATCATCAAAAGGGGAAGGGGCGGGATCCTGACCAGCTGGCAGGTCAAGCCCCAGAGCCAAAGCAGCCCAGCCAATAATTTCCTGAAGGGGAGGTGACTGCTGGACATTCTCCTTTACAGGCACCTGCTGCTCCTCTGAGGCCAATTCATCATTCTCTAAGGGCCCAAGGCCAAGAATGTCTATCTCCTCCTCCAACCCAGGGGAGGAGGGGCTCCTATCCAACCCAGCAGGGGCCCAGGACCAGGGAAGTTCCCATGTGACACAGTCTGCTCACCCCCTACTGAAACTGAAATAATGGAGGCGGGGGAGCACCCTGATGGGCCCCCGTCCCCCACTACCAGACCCGCCAACCTAGAGCGCTTAGCTGGCTGCGGGCCCTGAGAAGGGGCTGGTGGACGTCTGCCAAATGAATGGCAACAGGCTTCCCTTTGCCTAACAGACATGCCGAAGCAGTTCATGCATAAAGCTGGATTATCACAAGCAGACACTGCATGCTCAATTCCCAAACATAACACAGAGTAGTCATGTTTCTTTTTTCTGTTTTTAAACATTGCAGCCCACACAAGAAGGGCCCTGCTGGCTTGCCATCGTCTCTCTCTCTCTCTCACTTTCTCTCCCTTTTTTTGGAGAGTGACGTCACTCTAGCGCAACCAGAAAGTGCACACTTTAGCTATAGCAATAGTGCTGCTAACAGTCTTTAATTAGTTTTCCTGAGCCAACAGATGTGATTGTGGCCACATTATGGATTATTTTCTTTGACACCTGACAGTTGGACACTTCTACTGGAGGGAGATGTTTTTGCTGAAATGAGGAAATGGGAAGCCTCCGCAGGTGCGAACTGAAAAACCAGCTACACCTCGCAGTGGCTATCTCTGGAGGTAAGCTGCTGGCCACCCACTCGACTCTGTCAGGTTCACATTTGAGCAGGCAACTAAATTCCCGAGGAACGTCGCAAACAGTGGCGGCTGCTGGTCTTTCAAGGAGGGGAAGCTCATTTTCGGTCTACATCATAAAATGTGTCCGTTTATTTATACATAAATTCTACCCTCTGGGGCTGCTGCGTGAGGCTAGTGTGACCGCCTGTGAGTGCTTTGGGACAGTGGAGCGGCTCACAGCAGCACCCGCTGCTCGTTGGGGACAGTAACTGCAGAGCGACAGAAGTCAGAGTCACCAAACACAAGTACAGTCTCCAATAACACCACAAAAAGATGCTAGATTTGTCGCTAATCGTTTTTAACAAAGAAAACGTCACTAAGAGGATTGGAAAAGTCTCCAGATCAACTCGGAACAACGGAATAAAACTTGAAAAATGCTCCGGTGGTGGTTTATATTTCAAGATCGCTGATTCACTCATTTCGCTATCAATCAAAAAGGGATTCAGCCTCAGACCGATCATCCAATCATCATGCAGAAGCCCAGCATCCAGGCCAGCCGAGGCCAGCCCACTGCCCCATAGACCCCCAGAGACGCTGAGCGTCCGATGGGTGGGACAAAACAGAGCATTTATCCAATGACTGTCTAGTTTCGCTGCAGTGGAACAACCCACTCTATGCTTCCCCATTGAAGTCTTTGGACGCTGAGCTTCCACTGTTTAATGCACTGTGACGCTACAGGAATGAATGAGAAGAAAGTCGCGTCAGTGACCTGTGATAAGTAGCTGATTCTGAACAAAAGTTGAATGCGCTCTAGTGCATATTTAGTCAATGAAATGTAAACACAACAGTACATATTTGACCACTTATTTTCTGACATTTTAGGGGAAGCTGAGCTTCCCTTGCAGTCTTAGAGCAATCGCCACTGGTCGCAAACTGCCCCCCAACTCTGTCGGGTTCGAGCAAGCAACCAAACCCCTGAGGAACATCGCAAACTGCCCCCTAACTCTGACGGGTATGAGCCAGCAACAACCTCCTAGAGGGACACAGCACGCTGCCCTCTGAGTCAGACTCGAGTGAGCTGCTATGCCTCCACCGTGCATAAACAGACAGCTGCAATACACAGATATGGAACCTCTCTCGACTGTTTCACTCCTTATTGTCAAAAAGGAGAAAAGGCGTTTAGCTATCCTCGAGAGGGACCCACGAAGGCCAGCTCTCCAACTTAAACGAAGGTAAGTGGACAAAACGTTAAACTCCTCTCTCTTTTCTTTCTGCTCTCATGTCAGCTCTGACAGGTGGAAATCAGTGGGTGCATGCGCAAGGTGGGGCTTTTATAGCCTGGTGCATGCTGGCCATGTTAAGTGGTATGTCTTAAAGATTATTATTTTTCCATGTCGATTACCCCAGATGGGGATAATTCCCATAGTTATGATATAACTACTGGGTGGGGAGATAATCTCGATACAATAGAGAACAGACTGATCCTGATCCGACTACTTGGAGCATCCCTAGCGACAACTTATGAAATGGCAGAGAAAAAAGAGGCAAATACTGATGGAGGGAAATGGCAGAGAGGATGAATCCATGATGGTAAATACAAGCAGAATGTAATGGAAAAGAGATGTGATGAATGATAGCAGACGCTGCATGGAGACAAACAAATGATTATGACAGCAGAGGGGTGGAGCAGCAGCATGAAGAGGTTCCGTCACAAGCATGCAGACTGGAGGTTTGCATGCAGCCCTCTGATGATGAGAGTATATGTTTCTGTAAAGCTCTTTCACAATAGTTATTTGCATGTGTTATGAGATACATATCTAAACCTTAGGGAAGCACCTTTTTTCTTACATTGCCTTTGGGATTCCACTGTCTGTCATCAGTGCATGCAACAGCCTATGTTTATCTTATCTTATATTTATCCTTTATTTATTTAAGCTTTTGACCAAAGATGTGGCCAAAAACCTAGTCACCCAGAACTTTGGGGTTTATACCTCAGTATTCATGCTAAATGTTAATATATAATCTGTGCCTAACTAAAGATATTAAATCAGAGGTATCATTTATCATGATTTTCTCATGTCTTAAGAAAAAGAGACATAAAATAAATGAGGTAAGCTCATTAACAAGTACTGAAATCAATGCACAAATAATAGATTCTGTTGGGCTGGCTATTGTTGGTCTCAGTCTTCTGAACAGATAAAGTCACAGGTGCTAGTGAACACCAGTGTAAAATGGCAACGTTACATTTGACTTTAATATGTTTTAGACTTGTCTATGAAACTACATGGCAAAGCAATGTCATTCAGACATAAAGGAATACTTCGCCGATCTTCAGTCAGCTTTGTATAAAGACAATGTGGATAGCATGTCTCAGTGAACTGTGGTAAATTTTCCTCCATCTGACCAGTTCATAGATATCCCTCCTGTCCCCTGTGGAAACTTCACAGAATAACGTGGATGATGCAAAACAGGTCATCCAGCAGAGTTTCTCTGGCTCTCAGGCTGTTTCTTGAACTACAGGCTGTACTTCCACATTTTTTGTGTTGACCACTACCCATGCCACCAAGACGGAAACAAAGGGCTCTAGTTTCCCGGCGCGGCGCAGGGTGGCGCAGGGTGGCGAACCCCGCACAGAGCTAGTTTCGAGCAGCGCAACCCGAGGCGCGCTCAGTTTGGTAGTTTGGCAGACCGTGGTGCACTGAGATGGGTGTGGCGGCGCAGCAGGAGGAGGTGTCGACAGATCCAGCTTGGCGCAGTGACAGTTTCATGCCAAAAGGCTTCGCCGCAGGTGCGCTAAAAGCTTGGCAGCTGAAACCACGTCTACTGTCAGCGCAGGCAGAGCGTAGCCGGCGTTAGCCGAAGTTTGGCTGACCGGCGGACAGTGCGCACACGTCAACAAAACCTCACAGGCAGGTTTCCAGAATGTCAGGCACATTAACGATGCAATAAATAGCCACAAAACCACTATTCAATGCAACTATCTGCAATCAGCACATAAATGTATCTCTATATCGACTGTCCCGTCACATCTGATGTCAGATCAAAGGGGATTGGCACTGTTTGGCACGTTTGGCACGTTTGGCACGCGTAATGGAAACCCAGCCTGATTTGAATAACACAGCTGCAAACTAATGAGTTCACATCCCTCTCAGCCAACCACAAACAGTTACAGCATCAGATAGGGAGTATATATTCAGCATCTGTCATCTTAGAAAAGTCAAAAGAAAAGAAACAGAGTGAGACTGCGAGAGAAAAAGAGAGAGCGCACGCGCACATGAGAGAAATGCAACATTGATTTACAATTGTGGTGACCTCCTCCCAGGCCACCTTTGCATCATCAGCCCGTGGAGGTCTGCTCGCAGTTCTGTATATACGGACACTGCAAGCTTGGACCTCCCGGTCCAAAACATCAATTTCCTCCTGGGAGAAGTTTGGCCGTCTGACACTGCTGCTCTCTTCTGCCATGGCAAATTGAGTAAACTCTCATTACGCCTTCACGCGGCGCATTTAAGGGCGAGGAGAGGGGCTCATGTGATTGGTGTGATGTGTGTAAAACCCACTCCATGCCTTCTCTCCTCCCTCTTTCCGACTTGCGCAGGTAGGAGGGACGGAGGTGGGAAGGAGGAGTAGCTGCGCCAGCGTGCACGGTGTGCCAAACTTGCAAAATCCGCCTGGCCACACCCAGTTGGCGAAGCGCAGGTGCGCGGCACCTCCACCTTGCCGGTCTGCGAAACTAGAGGCCAAAGAGTATAGAGGCAGACCAAGAGAAAGACCCACCCCTCTCTCTCAAACTCAAACCAAAATCAAACAGTAAAACTCGGCAGTGCTGATCTAAGATAAGCAGACGTTGCGCTAGACTTTTTTGTCGCCGATCATTTTGACCGACAGGGTAATAAAAATCTGGTCATAATCTATTTTTACCGGTCATTTTAATTTTCGTTTTTAAATGATAATAAAGATATTCAAAGACATTTAGTTTTCATTCGTTCGTTTTTAATAAATCCAACAAGCAAGTTATAAAGTGTGCATTAATAAGGACATGAACAAAAAGATGAACAGACATCCACACACCCGTGCCATTAGGCTTCGCCCTGGACACACCGGACAGCACTAATGCGTCACTAACGCGTCCGGTGTGTCCAGGGCGTTATGTAGTTATGCCTGTAGGCTTGGTGACACAAAATTAAAATTGTAATGAAATGATTAGGGTATTGAAAAATGTGTTCGGTTATGCACTGTTGTGTTTTTTTAAATTATAAACACGGTATTTTCTCCTCACGTTCCACAGTGCGTGCTGTTGTTATTTTATTTTGAAAACTGTCCGGATTCTCTCGTCTTTTCTGTGTCCGACTTCCTGTTTGGTACAATCCGCTCTATCCAGCTTGACAGAAGCGCTCGCGGCTCGCATGAAAAATAGACCAGGGGCCCGTTTCACAAAAGTAGGATTCACACATCCAGGATAAATGACTGAGCTGGGTTCAACAAATCCAAAACAAGAACGTCCAGGCTTAATTGGTTGCACAAAGACCAAGCCAGGATGAGCAGACACGGATTCATCAAGCCAGGTGAAACCAATCCTGGATCAGTGCGTGCACGCAGCTTCCTCAAATAGACCCCGCCATCGATCACAGATTCACCGATTCACCATCAGTGTTGCCAAGTCCGCTTATTATAAGCGACTTTGGGCTTGTTTTTCTGTAAAGTCGCTTACAAATATTGGTAGTCGCAGGTCGCGTTTTTTTGGGCTTGTCTCTAAAGTAGTTGCTTATTTGGGCTTGTTCCCAGCTCCATAATAAGTTGTCAAGCAGATATTTTTGATATGTTATTTAAACGTAGGATAGTTTGTCTTGCCTGTTCCCTCTGTCCCTCCCCTTTCCCCATACACACAGGAGACAGCAGAGTTTTTTCCCACCCGCATCCTGCTTCTAATTGGCTCTGACCCTGATGGCAACGAGTACTAGCCAATCAGAGGCAGAGCAGGGTAATATGTTTTTTTTCTGGTTAGGAAAACGCCAGTCCTGTAACTAAAAGAAAAAAGTTAGATGAGTGCATAAAAAGCAATAATAAATAAAGAATTTGTGAATTCAGGATGATATTTATTTGTGTGTGCAAATTTTAATTATCAGAGGTTTACTGTGTATATAATGTACTTGGTACATCAGTCTATATTTGATATCCCATCTGTTTTCTAATGTTAAATAATGTTAAAAGGTGGTTTAACTCCCTCTTGTAGTTATTGTCCTGAAGCTCAGGGGGGAGAAAAATAAATAAACTGTGTACCATGGGTACAGTTTTGAAAAATTCTACACAGTTTACCAATCTGTCCACATGGATGTAAATTGACAATCTGTACCCCCAGTTTAAAATCTGTCCCCACGGATTGTAAAACCGTGCACACAGTTTATTTAATTTTCTCTCACCGGAACCTAGGGGGGCTACGTAGAAAAAGGTGCTTGTTTTGGGCTTGTTTTCACAGGCCTGGTTGCTTATTTGTCTCGCAAGATCTGGCAACACTGTTCACCATGGCAACAAGAGCGGCGTACTTTTCCCCGTCAGAGGCAGAAATCCTCCTGGAGGCTTACGAAGAAGTAAAGGATCAAATCATAAAGAAAGGCAACACCGCCACAGTTATAAAACAACGAGAGAAAGCGTGGCAAAGTATTGCAGACCGCCTGAATGCGTAAGTAGTGCACAAATACACACTCACTGCTCCGCGGAAACCATGAGAATTACAATCCAAATAGTTAATTAACATCTCCGAAAACGTAGTTGTATGTGTTTTGTATTGTATTGTGTGTGTGTATAGATTAAACATGACTGGGCCAAAACGGACATGGCAGCAAGTCAAGATTAAATACAAGAACATCCTGCAGAATGGTAGGTGCCCTGACTAATACTTAATGATGCACAAGTGTACACTGAACCCAGAAGGTGCCTGCTCACACATTGTCTGTACTGTTTTAGCAGTCAAAAAAAAAAACAAAAACCCACAAGCAAGGCACGGGTGGTAGGTCACCATCAGCTGACCTCACCCCAGCAGAGGACATAGCCTTGGCACAAAACAAAGGCAGGCGTGTGTTGGAGGAGATCCCTGGGGGGACAGACACAAACATATGTCCCTCCTAAGATGCCACCCGCTTCATACAAGGTACATTCTTCCATCTCTGCAGGGGACATAATCACATTTATATCGAATCCATTTGGACTATCTGACTTTGGTTTGCCTTGCAGTTTCTGGCAGCACTGTCACACTGTTGGAGCCACCAACACCAACACACATCATGGCTGTGTCAAGAATGTCACTGTATTTATGAGGTTGTGATGATGAGATTTTGTATTGACAGGTGAATTCTCTGGTGTGTTGCTGGGGGACAGGGGGTATGCCTGCCAGCCTTTTCTCCTCACACCATACGCAGACCCTCAGGAAGCACAGCAGGCCTATAATTATGCCCATGCCAGGACAAGGGCCAAGATCGAAATGACCTTTGGCCCTCCTGAAGGCACGCTTTCACTGTCTTCACCACTTAAGGGTCAGCCCTTTGAGGGGATGTGACATCACTGTGGCCTACTTGAGGAAGGAGAGGGCCCCCATCACACATGGACTAGGACAATCCTGCCATCTTCCCTGATGACGATAGTGGTCGGCTGGTCAGGGACCAATATGTGTTAAATTATTTTAGTTAACATGCATGCTTTAAATTTCAGTTAAATATGTTCTGCAGTGGCAGAGAGGCATGCTGTGAATTTCAGTTGAATATGGCCTGCATTGGCAGAGGAATTTGTGGGGTTTTTTTTTGTGTTTTTTTTTTTCAATTTAAATTGATTTGGCCTCTTATATTGTTTGTGCTGTATACTGTGTGTATACAAGCTTGCAGGGAGGCTACTGCATCCATTCATTTGTCTGTTCATTTGTTGTGTATGGATTTGTCCTGCATTTATTTCAGTGTGCAGGCATGCGGGGTGTATCATATACAGACCTTTGAATGTGTATTTATTCTTGTGTTGTATAATATGCTTTGATTCCGTGCCTTCTATCTTGTAGAGTTTTGAAAGGAGCTGATGGTTTACTTGCTTTGATTTATCCTTATTCAATAAAGGAACATCATGTTACTCTTTGATGTGTATTTATATTTATATGGGATGTGTTCTTTATATATAGTCTATGGGAAACTGTAAATTATCTAATGATTGCAAAATCATCTAAAATCATCATTTATCTAAAACGATTGCAATTAATAATCACAAATGTTTAAATAATGACAGTGGGTCTGGCTGAATGTGATAACAATGTGCAGTGGGCAGTGGAATAACTATTGGTTTCCGTTTGTGGTGACTGCTGACTGAGATAAGGGATGAGATTAAATAGATCCTGGAACTTAGACTCGTCTGGAGCAGGCTAGCTCCATAGAATAAACCTCCATGGTAACTTATGTCATAATATATCCCGCTTTCCACTATCCCGCTTTTGTGCAACCAGATCACGGATAAATTGAGCCAGGATAACCAAGATATCCCGGCTTAATCCCTTATCCTAGTTTTGTGCAATAGGCCCCAGATGCCGAACTTAAGCGCTGCCTCTACTCCGCGGGCGCTCCGCTCTGCTCAGCGGCCTGTGTGGACAGTCAGATAGGTTAACATGGGCACTGACTGAAAACTGCCTCTGCTGCTGGGCGCTGCGCTTCGGTTCCACGTCCGGTGTGTCCAGGGCGTTATGTCAACAACGCTACATGAAGCAGATGAATGACTTTTTCTCTGCAGTGTGAAAACGGCAGCCACTTACACCACTGAGTGTGCACTCCGCCGCCAAGTGGGCAGGGGTGGTAATTGCAACCGGTCAAAATGACAGACGGCCTTCAGACCAGTCAATGACCGAGAATATCCGGTTAACGCGACCCCTGAAGATAAGTCAAGATTATGTTACTATACTGGTTATTTCTCCCCTAACATGTTTTCAAAAAACATATTTTAGTGCCCTGTTTAGCAGTAACAGAGTTAATAAACATAAAGTGGGCACCATACTGTTTCCTGCACAGTGAAAACGTAAGCTGAAAAAAATTGAGATCAAATGGTAAAACTAAACAGTGCTGATCAAATATGAACCAAGATTCTGTTACTGAGTTGTCTATTTTTCATCTCTAATGTTTTCAGAAACGTATATTACCTTACTATTTAACTGTAATATGAGATTGCTGCCAGCCAGCCACAATTGTGTCAATTGTGTGAGTTCGCATTACATCACCTATCAGCAGAGGCGTTTGTTGGTTCAGTGTGGCACAGTGCATCCTGATAGTTGTAGGTTTTCTACCTCTTGATATTTTCAGCAGTGAAATAATTTTTAAGGCAATGTAAGAAAAAATAATGCTGGAAATAGAACAACTTACCCAAAAACTACCAAGCCACACAAACTAGACAATTCTCCAAATTCTGTTTGCTGACCTTGCTTGTAAGGGCTGTCATATTTCATTGTGTTTGAGTGAGATTTGGCTGATGGGTATTTTGTGTGTTTTGAATCTTACAATTTTCTCTTCTTGTCCTGGTGGATTCCTGAGGAAGAGGCAAAGGGGAGCAAAAAAAATATCCACTATTCCAATGATGGTCATCAGCCAGGGGAAGCCAATACTCTCAGCTATGGATCCTCCGATAGATGGACCTACGATAGGACAGATCACATATTGGTTTAGTTTGGTTTGTTTGGCAGAGGGCAGAACTTTGCATT
This sequence comes from Epinephelus lanceolatus, assembly GCF_041903045.1. NCBI lineage: Eukaryota > Metazoa > Chordata > Actinopteri > Perciformes > Serranidae > Epinephelus > Epinephelus lanceolatus. The sequence continues at coordinate 39,901,250 of NC_135750.1, forward strand.
GCAGCTCGGTACTGATATATTTGGAAACACAAAGTTAATTTAAAGTTAAAAAAAAAATATGTGTATATACAGTACAGGCCAAAAGTTTGGACACACCTTCTCATTCAATGCGTTTTCTTTATTTTCATGACTATTTACATTGTAGATTCTCACTGAAGGCATCAAAACTATGAATGAACACATGTGGAGTTATGTACTTAACAAAAAAAGGTGAAATAACTGAAAACATGTTTTATATTCTAGTTTCTTCAAAATAGCCACCCTTTGCTCTGATTACTGCTTTGCACACTCTTGGCATTCTCTCCATGAGCTTCAAGAGGTAGTCACCTGATGGTTTCCACTTCACAGGTGTGCCTTATCAGGGTTAATTAGTGGAATTTCTTGCTTTATCAATGGGGTTGGGACCATCAGTTGTGTTGTGCAGAAGTCAGGTTAATACACAGCCGACAGCCCTATTGGACAACTTTTAAAATTATGGCAAGAACCAATCAGCTAACTGAAGAAAAACGAGTGGCCATCATTACTTTAAGAAATGAAGGTCAGTCAGTCCGGAAAATTGCAAAAACTTTAAATGTGTCCCCAAGTGGAGTCGCAAAAACCATCAAGCGCTACAACGAAACTGGCACACATGAGGACCGACCCAGGAAAGGAAGACCAAGAGTCACCTCTGCTTCTGAGGATAAGTTCATCCGAGTCACCAGCCTCAGAAATTGCAAGTTAACAGCAGCTCAGATCAGAGACCAGATGAATGCCACACAGAGTTCTAGCAGCAGACCCATCTCTAGAACAACTGTTAAGAGGAGACTGCGCCAATCAGGCCTTCATGGTCAAATAGCTGCTAGGAAACCACTGCTAAGGAGAGGCAACAAGCAGAAGAGATTTGTTTGGGCCAAGAAACACAAGGAATGGACATTAGACCAGTGGAAATCTGTGCTTTGGTCTGATGAGTCCAAATTTGAGATCTTTGGTTCCAATCGCCGTGTCTTTGTGAGACGCAGAAAAGGTGAACGGATGGATTCCACATGCCTGGTTCCCACTGTGAAGCATGGAGGAGGAGGTGTGATGGTGTGGGGGTGTTTTGCTGGTGACACTGTTGGGGATTTATTCAAAATTGAAGGCACACTGAACCAGCATGGCTACCACAGCATCCTGCAGCGACATGCCATCCCATCCGGTTTGCGTTTAGTTGGACCATCATTTATTTTTCAACAGGACAATGACCCCAAACACACCTCCAGGCTGTGTAAGGGCTATTTGACCAAGAAGGAGAGTGATGGAGTGCTGCGGCAGATGACCTGGCCTCCACAGTCACCGGACCTGAACCCAATCCAGATGGTTTGGGGTGAGCTGGACCGCAGAGTGAAGGCAAAGGGGCCAACAAGTGCTAAACACCTCTGGGAACTCCTTCAAGACTGTTGGAAAACCATTTCAGGTGACTACCTCTTGAAGCTCATGGAGAGAATGCCAAGAGTGTGCAAAGCAGTAATCAGAGCAAAGGGTGGCTATTTTGAAGAAACTAGAATATAAAACATGTTTTCAGTTATTTCACCTTTTTTTGTTAAGTACATAACTCCACATGTGTTCATTCATAGTTTTGATGCCTTCAGTGAGAATCTACAATGTAAATAGTCATGAAAATAAAGAAAACGCATTGAATGAGAAGGTGTGTCCAAACTTTTGGCCTGTACTGTATATATATATATATATATATATATATATATATATATATATATATATATATATCTGTATATTATTTTTTTATATAATACATTTATAAAAATACATACATATTTTTTGATTAGATATTGATGAAAATATTGACATTTAATATCTGCAACAGTGAGATAATTACAATATCTCAAGGCTGTCAAAGTGATCTTATCTATAAATGGTAACTATAGGGAGACAATAGGCTAACGTACGGTCATTTTGAAATCTCTGCAATTAGACAGAAGTACTTTGAGTAATATGGATGTTAGGGTTGCAAGATATTTGATTTTTTTGCCAATATCCAATACACAGATATGTAACAACTCATTGGACTGATAACCGATACAGTTATCGCTATATCCACTTTTTTCCCACCTAATTTTAGTGATCTTCAAGTCTCTTCTATAGTGGAATTAACATCATCTTATGCATGCATACTTTTAATGTGATGGCCCACTAGCAAATGGAGACATGGAATACAATGCTTTTTAATGTATGTAATTTTCATTCTTTGTGCAAAATAAGAAAAAGCATATGTTGGCTGATTCTGATAGTTAATTTTAAAGCCAATATTGGCTGATACAGATGACGTGCTGATATTATCGTGCATCCCTAATGGATGTGGGGGTAACAGGGTGATGGTGGGTTAATAAAAAGGAAATCCCCAGTATCATTTACAATCACAAAATAGTGCTAGGAGTTGCATAACTGCCTATTTCTAGATAATGTCACAGTAACATGATTTTAAACTAGACACTAAGTACCAGAACCATTAGCTGGAAACACACATGCTAGTGTTTGTGTAATAACTAAGAATTAAGGCTACACAATGACAAACAATGGACAAACAAGATATGCCAAAGATTTCTACAAAACGGACTCACTCTGGTGCACTTTAAAGTCACTTTGGAAGTATCATCACCTATAGTTTACTAATCTCTTGTAGGTATTGCCAAGGTCTTGTGGCTCCTGCTTACCTAAAGCAAATCCCATGCAGAAAGCCACATCAGCAATGGCATACACACTTCCATAAACAGACACATGCCTCAAGTCCACCAGGTAACCCATTATCGGCATCATAGAGGAGTCCACCATGCCTGTAACACAACACAAATAATAAACGTCTTACACCCTCAGTGGGGAACATACTTGTTTAGAAAAGTATTTAATTTAACAGACGTACCAATTGCAAAACCAACACCAAAGTTCGGAACAATCAGACCATAGATGTCTTTGGCAAATGGAACCTAAAACAGACATACAAATATTAGAAAATGTATTCATTTATTTGTTCAGTTTTAATTTATCCCTTTGAATTATATGGGAGTCTAAACGACAAACAGACGCTGGCTGCTTTTTGATTACAGTGTTGAAATCATTGTGAATACAGGCTCCTATTTGCAGAATGAGATTTGGGGAGTAATGAGAATTGATGAACAAATGGAAAATAAGAGCAAACTGCGGAAGCATATTGCTGCCACACTAAAACAAAACAAAACAAAGATCAGTATCAGGTAATAACGTGAAAACTGCACTTAATGTAAAAGACTTGCTTTCTTATGAGCAGGTTATGATCTTTATTTACTAAAAAGAGGGATGGAAACAGTGTTTTGTATGGAAATGTATTGCTGTCATGCCAGAAAAAGTATCAGATAATTACATTGAAAGTTTCTTATTGTATGTTTTTCTTTCTTTTTTTATAGTTTAATTTTTCATTTATCTATTCAGTCAAATCAAACAAACTGACAGTATTGTTATTGGAACTCAACATATCCACAGGATGCTGGTAGCTACACATTCTTCGAACCAAAATAGTAATGTAACAGCCACAGCGGTACAACTAAACACCAAATTATTGTAGTGCCGTATACATATTACAAACCAAAAAAAGCCTTCCCTTGACCTCTTAAAGCTTTCAACTTTATTGTTGACCCTAGCTTACATGTTCGTATGAAACCATTTCTAACATAGATTTCCGCTATTTTTCAAAATCTGGAGGGGATGTATTTATCTAGAATCTGAGGATCACTTGAGCAGTTGTGATGAACCCTACATTTATCACAACAAGGTCATACTTTGATACATTTGGCAATTCTTCTCAGTCCCCCATAAATGCCCTGACACACCAAGCCGACGGTCGGCCATTGACCAAAGTCGGGCTGTCGGTGAGCCTTTGTCGGCCTAGTTTTTGCGGTGTGTCCCGCACCGTTGGCACTTCAGCGTCAGCGGCTTTTTGGCCAATTGAGCATGTTGAATCGGCGGCAGAGCTTGTCGGTGAGAGAGATCACTCTGATTGGCTGTTCAGGTTTTATTTCCTTGCCCCTGTAGCGAGTGAATCTGCCTGTAGTGAAACCAGGGCTAACAGGTGCTTCCTCCCCAGGCTTCACTTCACTCAGCTGTCCGACCGATCCACTGCTTCTTCCCACTTTAACCTGAATAACAAACCTGGGCTAGCTGGGAGCGGCTTGCGGAGTGTTAGCCGCAGCATGACGGGAGGGAGGCACAGCCAGTTAGCCTCTGCTAGCCTTCGTGCAAGCCCCGGCTCTCCGTTTGAATGCAAGTGCATTCCTCGGACTTCCGGTTTCCCTTTTTGCGTTATTTCCTCTCACGCAGGCGCAGAACGTACGTGCTACTTGGCTGTCGGATTTAGTCCATGTAGTGTTTTCAAATGCAACTGACACAGGGCGACGTGAGGCAACGTAGATGACGCAACAGTTGGCTTTCGTCGCCGCTAGTTCTTTGATGTCGGTTTGGTGTGTCCGCACCTTAAGGCATAGTTGGTGATTTAGGTACTGTTGTACATGACCATTTCCCTATGTGATCCACAGCTTTTTCCCAAAATGGGTTACCAGTTTACATTCCCAGATTGCATGTAGAAATGTCCCTCTTTCTGTCTGACATTTACAACATAAATTATTAGCTGGTAGACTCCTCCTGTGGAACTTAGAAGGAGTAAAGTAAAACCTAAAGTAAAACACTGGCAGCCAATATTCAGCATGCTGTACATCACGCACCATGTGCATGACTATTTACATCACACGCCCCCTCCACTAACACTCTTCCTCTCCCCGTGCAAACAGCAACACAGAGCACAGCCCCGTCCGACCATATCTATCATTAATCCTCCCACCTGAGACATTCCCCATACAGGCCATCATAAAGCACAGACCACCCCGCCCTTACCGCACTAAGACTGTGAATAACAAAAACTTGTGCCCCATCTTCTGCTTTCCTGCCACCCCCTGTGCTACTCAAACCCTACAACACCCGAAACTGGCTCTACTCAACACCCGCTCACTGACCAACAAAAGTGCCATCCTACATGAATTCATCACTGACAATAAACTGAACTTCCTCTGCCTCACCGAAACCTGGCACAAACCCCTGGATTACTTCTCCTTAAACCAGACCACACCCACTGACTACACCTACACTGACAAACCCCGCCCAGACGGACAGGGTGGTGGCGTGGCTGCCATCTACAGGAAATACTTTAAAATGTCCACAATCTCCATACCTCCTGCTCAGTCCTTCGAACATGTAGCCCTCAAACTGTCTGGTCCCACTTCCCTGGTCATCACCATCATCTACCGCCCTCCCAAACCTAACAATTCCTTCCTCTCAGACCTCGCCAAATTCCTCACCCAGCTTTCTGCCGTATCCCCCTCAATTCTCCTGCTTGGGGACTTCAATATCCACATTGATGATCCAAACTGTAAAAGTGCAATAGACCTCCTGGAACTGCTCCACTGCCTTCACTTCACCCAGCATGTCAACTTCCCCACCCACTGTCGCGGCCACATCCTGGACCTAGTCTGCTCCACCGGTCTCACCCTCCACCAACTCTCCAGTACCAACCTCCACATCTCGGATCACCTGGCCATCACTGCGGACTTCAAGACCCCACTCCCTCCCCCAAAACTCACACACAACATATCCTTCAGAAATATCAAGTCCATCTCCCCCTCAGCTTTCTCTGACTCACTGGCAAACACGCTGTCCGCATCCACCACCCCGCTGACCCCAAACCCCTCTGACCTGGTCACCCACTACAACAACACACTGTCCCTCTGCCTCGAAAAACTGGCTCCTTTAAAGACCAAAACGGTCTCATTCACTCACTCATCTCCCTGGTACACTCCTAAACTCCGTCACATGAAAACCCGTAAGCGTCAGCTTGAAAGACTTTACAAAAAAAACAGTCTCACAGTCCATCTCCATGCCTATACAGACCACCTTTCAAACTACAAAGACGCCCTCACTGCCGCCTGGTCAACTACTACTCACAACTCATTCACTCTGACTCCAAAAACCCCAAGACTCTCTTTTCCACTGTCAATAAACTCCTCAAACCCTGCGACAACACCCTCTCCTCCATCACAACTGACAAATGCAACTCCTTTCTGGCATTTTTTGAATCAAAGATTGAAACCATTTACACTCAACTCAGCAACCCCCCCCCCCATCTCAGTCTCTCCGCCGCTCATCAATACAAAACTTCACCCTCAGCATCGACAACACCACCCTCTCTCCCTCCCCATTCATCCGCAACCTTGGTATCACCTTCGACAATAACCTCACATTTGAACATCACATCAGCCACCTCACCCAAACTGCCTTCTTTCACCTCAGAAATATTGCCCGTCTCCGTCCATTACTCTCCTTCTCTGCCGCTGAAACTCTCATCCATGCTTTCATCACCTCAAGACTCGACTACTGCAACAGCATCCTCTACGGCTCATCATCCAAAGTCCTCAACAAACTCCAGTACATCCAGAACTCTGCTGCCCGCCTCCTCACCCACACCCGCTCCTGTGAACGTATAACCCCTGTCCTGCAAAACCTACACTGGCTCCCTGTCCCGTACAGAATCAACTTTAAGATCCTCCTCCTCACCCACAAAGCCCTCCACAGCCAGGCCCCCTCCTACCTCACGGACATGCTCCACCACCACACTCCCTCCCGCAACCTTCGATCATCCGACAAAAACCTCCTTTCACCTCCACACAGGACCAAGCACCGAACCTGGGGCGACAGAGCCTTCTCCATAGCCGCCCCCTCCCTCTGGAACACCCTCCCTATACACATCCGTGACTGTCCAGATCCATCCACCTTCAAATCACTCCTCAAAACCCACCTTTTCAAATCCGCTTTTAACCTTTAAAGATTAGCTTTTCGTTCTGTTTCTCATGTACCCCCCGTTTTTTTGTATGTACTTCTTTTCTTTGTTTTAAATGTAAAGTGTCTTTGAGAGCTGTAAAAGCACTATATAAATAAAATGTATTATTATTATTATTTATTATAAAACCTATGAAACTTTGAAAAAGTGTGCTCTTTCATTGCTTGACATTTCACTGCATAGTTTTGATGATAATACTTTTCTCTTGAAGAAGACCCGAAAGTTGTAGTTAACGGCAAAGTGTATGTTTCCAAGTTTATCAAATTACCCGATGGTTGTCAGAAGCTCTGCTAGTGTGCTGCCATTTTCCTTGGTGGTCCGACACGATTCTAACAAGATGTTTTTCAAGTTTATACAAGACATTGTCATGTTATAATCTTTTCTTGTTTTAACAATAGATAAAAACTCTTCTTGTTATAACAATATCACAATATACCTGCTGACTTTGATAGAGAATTATTAAAATCCTTCCTAGTGTTGGCCTACAGTATACATACTTATCACAATGCCATCCACTGTGCTCAGTAACAGCAAAATCTCCCAGTATCTGAATGAAGCAGAAATTAATACAGTCATGTAGATGAGCCATACTCCTCAGTTTAGTCATTCTCCAATACTGTTTCCTCATTTAAATTTGAGTCTCAAATTATATATATTATATTATGTTATCACATTATAATATTAAATGTTTCACTTTGTAACACAATAAATTATGTTGTTACAACATGAAAAATTCAGTGTTGTTACAAGATAAATAGTAGTAGGGGTGATTCTAGGATCAGAGGTTTAGGGGTGCTGAGCACCCAGAGAGCTGCCCAGCCAGGCAAGATAAATTTTACTGTTTTGTACATTTTAACTCAATTTCATTCCCACATTTGTGAAATAAAAGCACAACACATTTTGGGAAAGTCTGTGACTAAACCATCAAATCTGATAAAGGTTATTTAAATGCTGAGGCACAGCAAAAGAGGAACGGATTGGAATCATAAAAGAAACATATCGTAATCCTAATTTCTAGGGGAGGATAACTCATTCTGATACAGCAGCTCCTCAACATACACATAAACAGTATGCATGTTTCTGGAGTAAACCAGCCCCCTATAGTGAGTACCAAAAATACCAAAAATGGACCTTGGACTTATTTTTTGGACTTTGAAATGCAATGCACAACATGTAACATTAACACATTAACAGTAATTGACTTTTTCAATGTTTGTTTCTGCCTTTTTCCTTCTTGTCTGTATTATATAATACAAATACATAAATAAAAATACACTTCAAAAAAGAAAAGTGCTTGAAATCTACAAAATAATAATAATAAATACACACAATAGGAGTTATAATGTTAATGGGCATCCAGTCAGTTAGCTAGTCAGTAGCACCTTGGCTACAATATTAACACATGCACATGACACAACAGCTAGCTTCTCTCATTCCAGTTCAAACAGAGGACAGTGGTACTGACCACCTGTAACGTTTCATAGCCAGAAAAAATGTCAGCTAACTTCTACCTAACAACATAAACAGTGACCTACGATTAAATGCAGCAAAAATGAGGACTGGTAATGATAATAATGTGTTGGTATTGAGTGGTAGAAGTTAAGAAATGTGCCACATATCCTGGTTTCAGCCAGGTACTTACACAACTGCATATCATCCACTCTGGAAGGCAGTGCACAGATAGAGTGCTCAGAGCCTGAGTCGGGGAAAGGTGGGAGGGATGGGGTGGATCAAACCATTTTTGAGGCGGGGGGGGGGGCTGTATTTTTGTTGTTAAAATATTACATTGCAACCAAGTACTATAGTTTTGACACTTTTCTAGCTTATTAAAAAGGGACGTACAGTAAAAAAAAAAATTTTTAAAAAATCTCTCAAATTTTAGGGGTGCTGGGATTCAATTTAGGGGTGCTTCAGCACCCCCAAAAATGGGCTAGAAACGCCTGTGAATAGTAGGAATGAGCGAGTACACTGTGATCTGTATCTGTGTCTGTATCTGTTCAACCAACTAAATGATCTGTAACTGTATCTGTATCTGGAATGGACAGAGTTTAGTCTGGGAGTGGGTGTGGTTTAAATTGAAAATGGGAAGTTGTTCTTAAAACATTATGGATTGATCAGAGGTTACTATACTTATTAAAAAACTATTTACAAAGCAATCTCTTGACTGAGCTTCAGATGATTTTTTTTATCATAACAGTAATAGATTGAGTACAGCTACCCAAATGAGAACTTTCCTCCATGACATGTGCAGATATTGACACATTTTAATCAGGTGGTACAAGTTCTCATAAAAAAGTTTAGTATCTGTCCTGGATACTCATTTCATCTGAGTATTCGGTTCAGTCCTAATTCAATGAGAGACTTATTTTTTATAGGAAAAGAATATTTATTAACGTGTGCACATAAGAATAAAATGTGGAAAGACTTTGGCGATTAGACCCCGTAGAGATGGTATGATTTAAGGAGGGTGATGAATCCATAGTCGAATAGGGAACCCCCAAAAAAGAAAAGTAAGAAGGGAGAGGGACAACCAACCATTTGACATGAGGTGATCTTTACCTTACCAGGAGGCAACAGGCGTCTAATAAATAAGAGAAGAGAAACTAAGGTCATAAGACCAACTTATATAAAATGGTGAAAGTAAAATAATGTCCGCCGACCAAACAGAAATTAAGTCAGCATGACAAACAGAAATTAATGGTCACATGACCAACAAAAAATAAGTAAGAGCAAGAGGTCCCACAGACTGTGACTGTGCATTTGCATGAGGTCCCGAAGAACATGGGTGTTTGTGCATACAGCACGAGGTCCTGCAGACCGTGAGGTCCAGAATACCATGTAAATGAGTGAGCAGCATGATAAATGCAAGCAAGGTAAACAGAATTGAATCAATAGAATTATATTAATTTATGGCCAACTTAAACAAGTACAGCAGAACAGGTCCCAAGACCAGCAGATAATACATCAGCAAGACAGAAATTGCGATTAGATAACTAAGATGAAATAATCATGGGTGATGCATGATTGTGGACTATAAAGTGATAAAGGTGAGCAATTAGCAGACAAGCTGGTGTTTGTGCATGCAACATGTAGTTAGAGGACCATGGAGGACTGTGCATATGGCATGAGACTGTGTAGAACATGGGTGTTGTGGGAACATGTGATAAATGACAGCAAGCCAAACTGAATCTTGGCAGACAGAATTGGAATCATTTAAACAAATGCAAGGAAAATAGGTCTGAACAGCAAGCAAATATCAGGTCAGCAATGACAAAATACCGATATGACAACCAAACAGAAATGGCAGATGGCTGATACATGAGTGTGACTCCATCAAATATGAAGGTGGGCAATAGGACAAACTATAACCAAGACTTGATTGAGAGGTAGAGGATGAGAAAACCACAAAAGGCAACCACCAGCTATATGAATAACTTAATAAATTAAAACTTGATTTATGAAACGGTGCTAATATCACGCCATACCTGGCTCCCCCCAAAAATCAACAGTGGGTACTTTGCTAATCCACTAATAGTAGAAAAATTCTGCCCTGGCAATTATTATGACATTATTATTATTTTTTTTTTTTACAAGAAACTTTTCTTGTTATGACGTGAAAAACACCTTGTTATAATAAGACACTTTCAAGATTATTACCTGCTGACACTGATCAGTTTATTTTTTTCCTGACATGGCACCAATACACTTCCCTACAAAACACTGTTTCCAACCCTCTCAATGTTTTTAAGTAAATGAAGATCACAACCTGGTCTTGAGAAAACAAACCTTTTATACTTAGTGCACATATTTAATTACTACACAGCCATATGTCGTGGATCTACTGTTGTGTTTCTACTGGCTAAGGAATCGGAAATATTTCTGGACTGATGAAGCTTAAAATGTGTATAAATTATTAGATAATATTACACACTCTACAAATCCTCTGTAGAATTCAGTTTATTTTAAACAGCTCCGTTTTAAACCCACCTGTTTTCAAATATCCCATAGGTGATATCTGGGCCCGTATTCACAAAGAATCCTAAGACTAAAAGTAGCTCTTAGTGACGTCATTCTAAGAAAAAATCTTAGAATTCCTCGAATTTTAAGATTTTTCTTAGAATTTTCCCTTGGTAAGATAAAAGTTATTCACAAAGCATCTTAGGCCTTAAGAGAGCTCCTAAGGTGAAAAACTGTTAAGAGGAGGGAGGAGGACTTTTACGAAGCCTAAGAGTGTCTTAAACAGAGAAAATGGCGGAAAGACAGAGATGAAGGAGAGATATTCTCCGTATATTGAACGACAGTGATTTAATAAGATGCTACCGGCTTGATCGTGCAGAGATAATGTTTGTGGTTGACCTCATCAGGGATGAGCTTACTTTTCCCACCCAGCGTAGTAACGCAATCACGCCTGAGATGAAGGTCATCACAACATTGCCATACCTGCTACGGGGAAAATGCAACAGTGTGTAGCAGTGATGACTTGGGTCTGTCATAACCCTCTGTCAGCAGAGTGGTCAGTCAGACCATTAGGCTACGGCGCTTTAACAGCCTCGTATTACTGCAATCTCCCCTCTCGCTTTGGATTGCAGCACGTAGGAGCGCTTCTCACACTCATCGCTTGTGCGTAATAGGAGAGGGAATAACGCATTGATTTGTCAGGCAATGCGCTCCCAGGTCTGCCTCTTCCCCTGTGCCGTGATCCCGGGACCGAATTTCCCTCTTAAAACTCCTTTGTTCTCCTCCACGAGCTGTGCCAACAGCAGGCACTGCTCTTCTGTCCAGTTCGGCTTTCTCGTTCTTTTTTTCTCCATTTCATTCATTGTTTTGGTCATTCTGCCAAATCAAACTGCTTTTTACAAGGAGGCCAGCAATCACAGTAATTGCTGACAGCTGAGTCTGCGTCCACCATTAATATCAAATAGATTAAGTAGTAAAATTACCAGCATGGCGAGTAAACATAACAATAAGCAAATCAATAGGCTATAAAAATCAGAGCCTACGTTCAAACATTTTGAAGCTGTGCAACAATTAATTTAATTTAGCTGAGTTTCACCATCATGACATAAAATTATTTTCACGATTACACATTTCTTAATAGCCTACAGTCTAAGTTCTATGATCAGTTGATTTCACTGTCCATTCATTACTAGGAGCCCTTTTTTTTTTTTTTTTTTGTAACAACCAATCACAGCTTTTAGAAGACTGCGTCATACCTAGCAACGGGGTCAACCACACCTCCTCACTAAGATAAATGTTTCTGTCCCCTCCTTGCTCAGAGTTGCTCTCAGAAACTTCCTGAATCACTCTTAAGCTAAGATTCCTTGCTAGGAATTTTTAGGCTAAGTTAGGAGCTCTCTGAGAGGACTCAGGCCCTGAACTCACACTGATGGTGTAGTTGTCTCCCTCATACTTACACATATTACACTGACTCCAACCACCGTTATTCCAATGAGAGCACAAAGCCATCTGTAGGAAAGGGAAGAAGTGGTCAGTGTTATCTCATCTGAAACACTTCAACACCAATAAGCTACAATGATCTCTGAGCAGTTTGCTCAAATATTGGTAGGGAGTAGGGACATTTCTGTCCTCCCAAAATATTGGCAGTGACATGTCCCCACTGTCCATATGCAAGCCTACACCCTTGTGTGTAACACATATTTATCAACATAGGTTGAATATAAATATTTCATTACTCTTGACACACTGTTTTTAGGTAAACACAGTTATGTAAACTCTTTCCATCCAATATTAACAACATTTCAAATATACTGCCTGATAGGTGGGAATGAGCAGTCTAAGTGACATATCTCTATAGGCGTGGTGTAGTTTGTATTGTCACTCCATGACATGTAAACCTTTTTTTAAAATAAAAATGTATGGGGTACTGTGACGGTGAGGTAATATTTCAATGAAAATGAAGGAAACAGGAAAGGACCTATAATGTACTAATGTAATAGAAAGTCACCATCATGACTTCTAGAAGACAATGCTGAAATTTTCCTCACCATTCCAAACATTCCCCCTTGTCTTCCAGGTAATACAGCCAAAATTCTACCTCACCTGCTGTGGTTTCTTACAGGGAAGTGCAGTTAGCACTGCACTAAATCCTAGTGGTGGAACAGTGGAAAAAAAATCTCACGATTTCATACATTTTGTGAATGTTGCTGTTATGTGACTGTGAAAAGTGATCTAAGTGAATCTGTTGTCACAGCCATATAGGTTTGAACCTGAGTGCAAAATTGATGGATGAAGCAGGCTGTTCTCACACATTTTAGTATATTTTCCTATGAAAAGTAATGCACCCAAATTTGTACATATCCCATGTTTGAAAGACTGCGATTATGTGACTAATGAGCTGACAACAGTAAACAAGGACGCAGTCCTAAGTGCCTGTAAGGAGGCACTGTTGAGATGGTGGGTCTCAAAAAACTGGACTTTCGCCCAGGACTTTCCCCTGGAGTCATATGTTCAGATCTGTGTGAACTTGGACTGAACTTTGAGTCATTCTAAGTTACATCCACCATGTTTCTTTACCTAAACCTGCTCCTAAGGGGAGCACACTTTTATTGCCTGAACCTAACCTCCATAAACTTTTCTTTAATTATTACCTTATCTTACTATTTTACCTTACCTTACCTTATTACCTAAGGACAAATGACATTATGGGCTCTAATTTCCCGGCGTGGCGCAGGGTGGCGAACCCTGCGGTTTCGAGCAGCGCAACCCGAGGCGCGCTCAGTTTGGTAGTTTGGCAGACCGAGGTGCGCTGAGATGGGTGTGGTGGCGCAGCAGGGGGAGGTGTCGACAGATCGCAGAGCGCAGGCGGAGCGCAGGCGGTGTAAGCCGAAGTTTGGCTGACCGGTGGACAGTGCGCACACGTCGCCAGAACCTCACAGGCAGGTTTCCAGAATGTCAGGCACATTAATGTAATAAATACCCCAAAAAAACACTATTCAATGCAACTATCTGCAATCAGCACATAAATGTATCTCTATATTGACTGTCCCATCACATCTGATGTCAGATCAAAGGGGATTGGCACCGTTTGGCATGTTTGGCACGCGTAATGGAAACCCAACTTGATTTGATTAACACAGCTGCAAATTAATGAGTTCACATCCCTCTCAGCCAAACACAAACAGCCACAGCATCAGATAGGGAGTGCGAGAAAGAAAGAGAGAGCGCACGCGCGCACAAGAGAAACGCAACATTGATTTACAATTGTGGTGACCTCCTCCCAGGCTACCTTTGCATCATCAGTCCGTGAAGGTCTGCTCGCAGTTCCGTATATTTGGACACTGCAAGCTTGGACCTCCCGGACCAAAACATCAGTTTCCTCCTGGGAGAAGATTGGCCATCTGACACTGCTGCTCTCTTCTGCCATGGCGTATTGAGTCAACTCTCATTACGCCTTTGCGTGGCACATTTAAAGGCGAGGAGAGGGGCTCATTTGATTGGTGTGATGTGTGTAAAACCCACTCCACGCCTTCTCTCCTCCCTCTTTCTGACTTGCGCAGGTAGGAGGGACGGAGGTGGGGAAGAGGAGTAGCTGCGCCAGCACGCATGGTGTGCCAAACTTGCAAAATCCACCTGGCCACACCCAGTTGGCGAAGCGCAGGTGCGCTGTGCCCCCGCCTCGCCCAGTCTGCAAAACTAGAGCCCTATGTCCTTAAGTGTACGTTAAGGACATAATGTCATTCATGGGGCACAAATTCATAGGATATCATACAAACTGTTGTGCATGCATTTTTGGTAGGATATCATATGAGCTGTTTCATGAGAAAACGTTGGATTGGGAGGCAGGCAGGAAAAGTGCAGTGATTTATTGTAAAATTATAGTAACAACCTGAGTTAGCAACAGGTAGAAGAAAACCCGAAATGCATCGAGAACACTGGAAAAACTAAACTCTAGGAAAACCACCATACCACAAGGAAAAAATGGCACAAACAAATCACTAGAGGAGGTGCAGACAAGAAGCTGACAAAAGACAAGGGGAGCACAAGGACTAAATCCACAAGGAGAGCAGGGTGGCTGGACACAGGTGGAACTAATGAACTCATGGAATACAGGTGTAGAAGAAAACAGATGGGAAAACATACAAAGGCACGAAGTTAAGCAAGATGTAACACATGAGGTGAGTATAACAAAATTAAACAGCAAGCACTAAACATTAAATAAACTGAATACGACAAGGAAATCCCCAAAACCTAGAAAACAAACTCTCATGATAACTAAACATGAGAAAACAAAGCCAGATATTAATATGACAACTATGATATATTGCTAGTCTATAAAGGATTAGTTTGATGGCTTCTGGGTGCAGAGGAGGACTGTGACAACTGTGACAGCAGTTGTAGCTATCTGCCTTCTGCTTTTACACATCTAGTCTTTATTGTTTATTTATATTTTTCATAAAGTGCTTGTGTGTGAATGGGGAGACAACACCCAAATGGCAATAAAAAGTGATTTTGGTTTTGACTGTGTGCTCTATTTTAACGTATGTTTTCTTGGCAAAACTTTCACTAACATGTGAATATATGTATAAATAAGAAGTGTTCTCTAAGATCCAAAAGTAGTCCTTAGTGGGCTAAGAAGCCTTTGGGGCAAGGGCTAGAGGACGCCATTAAGTGTTTTATAAGTGACTGAAACTTGACCGTAAAATATTTGGATACAAAAAGTATGAGAACTTTATGAAATGGAGCAAATTGCATATGCATCACCCAGCTGGCAAGGGACAGGATGTCACAAAAGATGTTGGATACTCACGTCAAAATGACGTTAAATTTTGGTTGGAATAAAAATTGGGTTTATGGTATTTTAAATGTCTAACAATGTTAGAATTTTATGTTGTATGGACATAAACATTATGATGTTTTGGAGACACTGGGTTTTATTCTTCTTACGTTATGACTGAATGATGTTATTCTACGTCAAGATAACATTGGCATGAGACATTTGGAAGTCATTAGATTTTGGTTATTTAACAACACAACTTAAATATCGTCATCTGTTCTACGTCAAACTGAAGTTGGCATTAGGCGTTGATGTAGGCGAGAACAATTCCAGTTGCCTCTGTCAGTGCTGCTAAAAAGTTTATGCTCTTATGTCTATTTTGCAAGTGTTGGTGTTGGTGGTGCTTTTTGCTGTTGGCTTTGAAAGGTGGTGGTGCGTGTCTGCGAGTCACTTATCCAGATGAAGAAATTAACTCACCAGTCTGTAAACTCTCCTCCTGCTGACTTCTGCTAGCTAGCTTCTAGCTAGCCAGGTCAAGATTTTCAAATGTAACCATAAGTAAACAAAGAAAGATGGAGAGGAATGGGCACCAGCTTAACTAGCATACTGCTAACTATTATACAGATGTTGGAAATAAATAAGACCACGTGCGTGGTGAATCAGTTTCCAATCGGATATCAGGAGCTGTAATATCCTGTAATTCACTGAAAACTTGACTAAATCCCTGACAGCGGCATTCAACCTGGTGACACTTTTTCTATATGCCAATGTGAAAGAAATGACGACTCTGGAGAGAGTGAGAGGAGGAGAGAAGTCGAGTGCTTTAGGTTAAATAAGGACTGGTGTGATGGTGGAAATGTGAGGTGCTGTCCCATTCCAGCTGTGGATCACTACATTCTTTCAGGCTGCTCTCACAATTTTTTTGTATGTTTTTCTACGAAAAGCAATGCACACAAATTCGTACATACACCACATGTTTACGCTGACATCAGTAAACAAGAGAGCAGTCCTGAGTGCTTAGGCAGGTATGGGTGGTGGATGGGCAACAAAAAAATGGACTTTCACCAAGATTTTTCCCCTGGAGTCATGTGTTCAGCTCCATGTGAATTTCTAGAGGGAAATTTGAGTCATTTAAAGGTGTGTCGTCACCATGTTTCTTTTCCTAAACCTAGCCACAGTAATGTTTATTGCCTAAACCTAACTTCTGTAACTTAATGTACGTAAAGGACGCATCATACAAACCATTCTATGAGAATACGTGCGGTTGCAGTGTGGCGCTGTCCGTGTTTGGGAGGAGCGAGGCTCAGAGGAACTGCAGGTTGTCCACTAATTGGAAGATCGGCGGATCGATCCCTGGTTGCTCCAGACTGCATGTCAAAGTATCCTTGGGCAAGATACTGAACCCCAAACTGCAGGCGATGGCTGTTCCATCAGTGTGTGAGAGCGTGTGAATGGTTACTGAGTAGCAGGTGGCACCGTGTAGCCTTGACCACCAGTGTGTGAATGTGTGTGTGAATGGGAGAATGTGACATGTAGAGTAAAAGTGCTTTGAGTGGTTGGGAGACTAGAAAGACGTTATACAATTGCAGTCCATTTACCATTTGTTCAGGTTCTGGATGTGTGGACAGTTTGATCACTTCACAACTAGAAACCATGGATTACCAGAGTCATCCAGAAATATGGACAATTGCAAAGCAGCAGCCAACAATGTAAGAAGATGCAAAAAAGGACTAAATAAGACTGCACGGGTTAAATGAGTTCACTGGAGTTGTACCTTGTATATTTCTATGTGACAAATAAATGACTTGATTTACTGATTTGTCCTGACATTGTATTTTGGTCACCTGATGTCGCAACCTAAATTCAACCAAATATCAGTGTCTAATGATGCTGCTGACCAGCTGGGAAGGCTCCAAAAACCCAAATTTATAACACTGTGGAAGGATATTTATTATATTTCATGGTCTTTGAAGCTTTTCACATACTATCCATTCATGCATTTATCCCTTCCTCTTCCCTCTCTCTCTCATAAGACACCTATGTTACACATACATAACTTCCCCAACACTGTATGCAATCTTTATCATCAAGGCTTCAATAAAGCCAGCCTTACAAACACTAAAAACACTGAAAACTCATTTAGAGGAGCGGAAACAGATATCACATCCACAGAGAAAGAGAAGGGAGGGAGAAAGAGAGAGAGAGAATAGATAAGGATAATTTCTCTTCCTACCTCCCCATCTTGTGCGCCAATGTGCCAAAGATGTTGGTTCCAATAAGGTAGGAGATGGAGGCTGGTAAGAAAGCGACGCCTGGACACATACAGAGAGATGAGAGACTGAAGGTGTGGGCAGGCTTTCAAAGATAAGCAGATCTCTATCAGTGCCACATCGCTGAGCTGCTGTACATCTTCCATTGTCTGTAATGAAGACTTGTGCTTTTCACCTGCCAGCACATGACACCCTAATATCCTGTTCTTCACTCTTCCTTCTTTATCTGACCTAGACTTCATATACAGTGGACTGGAACAAACTAATAACACCAACGACTCCAGGAAGCCTCTGTATAGAAAAGATCTCACAGGATAGAGGAATGACACTTTTCCACTATATCAAGTCACTAAGTAAAAAATTATTGTATATTATGTAAATGAGACAGGAGAAAATGTGGAGCAATTACTGATGATATTATTCTGTCAAAGTTTTGAAATAGTAACCAGAGAAATGAATCAATGACCATCAGAGCTAATGCTAAAGTGTTTTTGCACAGTGGAGTTTTGAATACATTTTTCTGACAAGTGAAATTTGACACTTTTCTGTCCATATATATGAAAATATGTATGCACTTTTATACTTTATGGTAAATTTTGAGCATTTTGTTTTTTAAAAAATAGGGCAATTATTTTGTTAGGGTAGCCTTTACTAGGTCCTTCTGGAGATAGGTCTTTCTCTGCAGCAGAAAAAATGTATTGATCTTGACTTAGAACATGGATGGGCAGTCGAAAGAACAGTTTGGGGAACCTCTGAAGCTGACTTTAAGCCTATTGTGGAAAGAGCCTTGGATAGTATGCATTTTCAATGTCACATGCTGGCTGAAGACTACAGACTGTGACATGGGAGGAGGTGATGGAAGGTGCTCCAAATATCGTGATATTGTACTGCTCAGCCTTACTTGGAAGGCTTATGGAAAAATATATTTTGCTGCCTAGATCTCAACACTTGGTTGACATTTTTTTTGGACCACTAATAAACTCAGATTTCTTGATATGGGAGTAACTCTATTCAAAGTGAGATGAATGCTGTCCCTCCTAAAGAGTCCAGGATTCCCCCCGAATGTCCACCAATAATCTACAAAGCCCACATCTGGACAACACCTCAACAGCCAGCATCTGAATGATGGCATGCTGCTAAACATGTCATTAATGGTCAGGTTTGGGAGGGGTCCAGAGAAAACTACGAAGTCCAGACAATGTCTTTGCATATGTACACACCGAGTCAACATTCATTCTATGGACTTCCAATTGGCATAATCGGGAATTGTTAACACCAAGTAATGCAGTGGTCCAGTAATGATCCACAGAAAATTTGGTACAAATTGGATCTATGGTTAAGGAGCAGATTTTAAATAATCTGTCTTTCAAAAAATTGGGTGGAATTTTAGTCAGGCATACTGAAATAGTTCTTGAAGCATTTGTAGAGCAAATTGAGCTGGACTTGAATGTTTAATTTCAAGTCTCAATGACTCAATGTCTGGGCCTAAATTACAGCGCCACCATCCAGCCAATTGGTGTCATATTCCTTGGGCAGCACTTGCACACAACTTCCAATCAATAGTGAAAATGTAATGTGTCTATGATGCACCATCTCACTGGAATTTGCAAAAAACTTTTCTGAAGAAGATTAATACTACTGCTACCACTTATAATAGTAATAATAACAATAACTATTTGGTGTATAAATACCAATGCAATGAAGATGCACTTTTAGTAGTCTGCTTTGTAATAATGTAGTTTCAACCCGTAGACCCACTTCAGTGACATCAGCCGTCACATAATTACATAATTACAGAACCTGCAAGTGCAGCTGGACTCTCTTAGCAAAGCAGTTGTCTTTTCCTAAGTCACCAGCTTAAAAGAAGGCCATTGGCCTTGTACAAAAAATGGGCATACATCAATAACAACATGTCCAAACATCATTAAACTTGGTGGATATTTTTTGTTATGCAATTGAAACATGTCCCTAAAATGTTTTTGGTAGTTGACCAATAGGACAGTGTTGAGATTTGGATATTGTAAACTGTAAAAGGCCTTGGTCCTTTGCAGCTTTATACTTGTAACACCAGCTGGCTTAAATCCCTTAGTTGCTGCTTGCAGCTCTTAGTTTTTTCTTTTTTTCTTTATTTGGTTTCTTCTAAAACCTGATGATTTTATGACTTGCCTGTTTCATTCTGCATCCTTTGTGAAATACGGATCTTCAAAAGTGCCCCATGAATAAAAATTGTTATTATTATTGTTATTATCATTATTATGGTTTTGTTAGTATTTGTGTTGTCAGAACTCAAATGAGCCAGAAACATGAAACTTGACCCAGTAACTGGAATCAATGTGTGCATAATGTGAAAAACAGTAAAATAATAATAAAAAAATGCAATTAATCACACACTTTCACAAAGGGCAGGGCTTAGTAGTAAATTGGCCACAACTCCTTAACAATTTGTACTACCATTATAAATCTTGATATCTTAAGTACATGTTGGGGAATAGCCCAACAAGTCATTTGCCACAAATACCACAAATTTATACCTCAAACAACAGAATTTCATGGGGGAAAGTATTAACCAAGATCTAAAGTATCATAATGACTGTGACTGAGTAAGATTTTATAGCATACTGCAGACACATTTTTGAACATTTGAAACAATATTTGATACTATTTGCACAACAAATCTGACTGTACATAATACTTGCTCTTTTTTTTATTCATTTATTTTAGTTCAGTCACTGTGTATTTTAGTGGTGTCAGGGAAACTTGAAAAGTAAGAATTTCATTGCCTGTAACTACGTTTACGTTTGGTGTGTACATGATAATACACCTCTTGAATCTTGAATCTTCAATGATGTCTTTGGTAAATTTCCCAATGGGACAATAAAGTCCCTCCTTTTCGATCCTTGCCTTTCCTTTCCCGTCCTGTCCCGTCCCGTCCCGTCCCATCCCATCCCGTCCCATCCCATTATCTGGTTTACATTTGTAAGGGAAGGTCCAGTGTATCCAGTGCTAAAGAGGTATGAAGGTAGCACCTTTCCTTAGCATTTAGAGGATTTGAACGGCTCTTATCATGGTTGCCACTTGCAGGAAATTTCACTCAGTTAGGAACCTTCCTAAGCAAAAGGGACTATTTGTCCGCAGCCATGTTGTACAGACTGAGTTGAGCATTGCCCAATCTGCCTCCATCTGCTTGTGTAAAGCCTTGAAGAAGCATTATTCGTTAGTTTGACTACTTATTTCTATCATCTTACTTCGTTTGTGTGTATATCTAGTGATTATATACATTTTGGAAATTTTGCTTTCTAATGCTTTTTGTGTTCATATTCTTCTCTGTTAATGTCTGAGTGAAAGAGCAAGAACTGGACTGACCTTGCAAGGAAAAGGTGTAAGGTGTAAGCCAATTTACTACTAATAAACTTTACAGTATTTTACAAAGCATTTAATGGGATTTTAGATATTTTAATAAATAATGTGTACACTGATGGATTATTGAAACAGCATTTTTTTCTAGAATTGTAAAATTAATGAAAGTAAGTGGTTGTCTAGAGAGGATGGAAACACATTAGAAATTCTTAAATGAAATGGTTTGCAGTAATGTATAGTATATATGATTTTGAAATAAAAAGGCTAAACACTGAAAAAATCCTAATATGGTTTTATGGTATTCAGTTTTTGTTAACGCTGTTGTAGAGGTGTTAATTAAATTATATGTTTTAGCACTGAGGTCATATTTCTAGTGTACTGCTGGACTGCATCATAAATAATAACTAAACAATAATGAACAAATTGAATGGTTCTCCTATTTGTCTGTGCATTTTTAGGGACTACATGTCTTGTGAACATTTAATTGCTGTAAGGACATATTATGTGTGTGCATAATGTGTATTTTCTGAGTGAGTGCTGAACAGAGCGTTGTAAATACCTAGCTGCCATTTCCTGGCACACATGGTCTCCATCATCCAGATCGGCAGTGTTGGCTCCATCATGGCAATGGCCATATTTCCAAAACAAATAGCACCTGGGCAGCAAGATTGAGAACAAGTGGACACAGTGTTAATTATGGCATATTTTTGTTCTTTAGTCCGTATTTATTACCCCTCCAACCTCCCACCGCCTGCATACAGACATAGATACAAACACAGCCTGCTTGCTTTGTTGAAGTGACCGTCACCGTGACGTGATGGGAAAGGCCATCTCACACACAAGTGCAATTTTCCTTACACATGCATTTGTATTACCATGGTTGTTGTGAAATCATACAGTTGACGCTGCAGGAAGAGCTAGTCATTTTGTTCTCTTGTGAAAACACAAGCTTCTGGCAAACAGACTGATTGTTTATGACACTACACACTGCCACCCAACTGGATGGCACCAACAAGGATTAAGTTCCAACTGTAATAATAGTAATCAAATGTAATAAGTTACATAACTTTGATGAAGTTAATAATTACATTTTTCATAGGGTAACTAGTAATCTGCAACAAAATAACCTTCCTAACATGAGACACCTGTTTGATCCATCCATCCATCCATCCATCCATGCATCCATCCATCCATCCATCCACTTACCCGTGAAGCAGGCCAAGCAAAGCACCCCAGACGTCCCTCTCCCCAGCGACCCTTTCCACCTACTCCTGGTGGAAGCACCCGCATCACTGCAGATGCTGCACCAAACCATCTGTCCATCTCACGCTCCATTTTACCCTCACTCCCAAACAAACCCAGAGATACTTGAACTCCTTCACTTGGGGCAGTAACTCTCTCCAAACCCAGAAGGGGCAATCAACCATTTTCCCGCAGAGAACTATGGCCTCAGACTTGGATGTGCTGACTTTCATCCCAGCTGTTTAACACTTGGCTGCAAACCGCCCAAGTGCATGCTGGAGGTCACAGTGTGATGAGGCCAACAAAACCACATCATCTGCAAAACACAGAGATGCAATTTTGAGGACCCCAAACTGGACCCCCTCCTCCCCCTGGCTGCACCTTGAGATCCTACCCATGAATATCACAAACAGAATCTGTGACAAAGGACAACCCAGGCAGAGGCCAAAACCCATTAAGAATTTGTTTGACTGTACACCGAGTATGTGGATGCAGCTCTGTCTTTGGTCATACAAATGTATATGATGGCACTGGAAATAAAAAGATTGTCTTTTTATTAGAAAAATAATCCACACACTGTTTGGCACCAGTGATTAAAAATGCATCTCAGTCAAGCAGACCTCATCAGTCATTAACTACTTTTCCACTCTTTAACATGCTGATGTGTGAGTGCAACAGGGCTGGACATGACGCCCCGGAGGACAGTTTTACAAAGAAGTTACTGCTTCTTCTTAATACTGCTGATATAGACTTATATAGTGGGAGATTTCATTTTGAGAATGGTAAGGGAGAATGTGATGAAGTTTGAGAGGGTCAGGACATCAAGTGAAGGGCATGTAAGGCTGAAGGAGGTTTATGATGTCTACAACGGTGCTGTTGTCAGAGAAAATGGCAATGGCCTTCTTAGACCATTCGTGCCCCAAAAGAATAGCTGCTATGATGACTGGATACATTTTGTAGATGGTGGAGGAAAGAGTAAGGGATACAAATTCAGGCGGCCATTTGGCGAAGAACCACCTGCTGCCATAGTAGCCTCCGAAGCCGATGGAAGGGGCTGCGTCTGTGAAGAACTGGACGTCTTCTGGCCTGGTAACGTAGTTGTCATAAAAGAAAGAGATGCCATTTCAAGAAGAGAGGAACTGGTGCCACAGTTTAGGTTCCATTTTGCATGCTTTGTCAAATAAAACTTGGTCGTAGAGAGGTAGAACGGATGTGGCGATGGAAAAGAGGTGTAACAAAAAGGATCGACCTTTGGGTATTATACAGATGGCATAGTTGAGGTTGCCTAGCAGCCAAAGAAGTTTCTGCTTGGTGCATGTGTGGGCCAGAAGGAAACTCAAAATGAGCAGTGAAATCCGTCGGATTTTCTCAGTGGGCAATGATGCTTGGAGTGAAACAGAGTCAAGGGTGATGCCAAGGAATTCCAGGAAGGTGCTGTGACCTTCTGTTTTGTCTGGGGAAAGAGAGTATGTGAAAGTCAAACGTACTGCAAAGTAGTATGTGCCCTTCCAGAGGACGCCAAAAAGATGCCAGTAGTTGGGCTGGATAGGGATGTCTTTAAAGGCACTGGTAATGTCAACCTTGGACACCCAGGCTCCTTGGCCTGCAAGGGGTATGAGGGACATGGTATGATCGATTGATATATACTGCATGGAAAAGTCTGGGCTAAGGCTACTGATGCTGGGGTCGGTGGAACCGTGGGGAGATGATAAATCTATGATGAGTCTCTTTTTGCATCAAATCAAATCAAATCAGGCTTTAATTCTCATCTCACTAAACATACAACAGTAATGCAGGTAACACGAAACAGTGTTTGTGGGGGGTTGTTCCAACACTAAATTAGTAAAAACATCAAATACATCATAAAATAGACATCAATAAAATACAAAGCATGCGAAAAAGCTGTTGAGCCTGTCTGGATGACTGGTGTCACTGACGTCAACCCGCTGCCTGGTCTTGTAGTCCGTCAGCTCCCAGATACCCTGCCACATTTGCCTGGTGTTTCCTGTGTCGCTGAGGTGCCCCTGTAGTTTCTCCACATAGGCCCTTTTTGCTGCCTTGATCCCCTGTGTGAGGACGGCCCTGGCACCGGAGGGCAGCTGTGTCTCCCACCCTGAAGGCTACATCACAGGGTCTTAGCAATGAACGGACCTCTGCATTCATCCATGGCTTCTGGTTGCTGCGTGTGGTGAAGGTCTTGGTGATATTTACATCCTCAAGAGACTTGACTATGTAGCTGGTGACTGCATTGGCATATTCCCCGATGTAGATGTGGTCCCCCTCAGAGGCAGCTGTCTCCCAGAAGATCTCCCAGTCTGTGTGCATGAAACAGTCCTTAAGTGCTCCCTTTGCCCCCTCAGGCCAGACCCTGATGTTTTTCTTCTCTGGTCTGCGATGTTACAGCACAGGCTTGTATGCTGGTGTTACCATAACAGATAGGTGGTCTGAATGGCCCAGGTGGGGGAGGGTGTCACCTTATAGGCCTTGGGTGTGTTTGTGTAGATCAAGTTCAGTGTGTTTTCACCTTGTTTTAAAAATCCACAAACTGTTTAAACTTGGGGGAAAACGGTTTTTAAGGAGGTGTGGTTGAAATCCCCAGCTATCACAACAAAGCTACTTGGGTCCTCAGTTAGCTGCGCGCTGATTGCATCATGCAGCTCCCCCAATGCCTCGGGTGCATCAGCTTTAGCGTTGATGTTAGCTCCAGGTGCCACATAAACAGCCACTACGGTCACTTTGGTGAATTCTCTTGGCAGATAGAATGGGTGGCATTTATCAACGAGAAATTCCGCCAGTGGAGAGCAGTGGTTAGTGACAATTGTAGTGTTTACACACCAGTCATTATTGATGTAGATGCACAAACCTTCACCACAGGTCTTCCCGGAGATGGCTGCCTTTTTTACTGTTCTGAACAGCGTAGTACCATCCAGCTGTAGCGACGCATCCAGGGTGTTGCCATGGAGCCACGACGCCACAAAAACATAAAAACAACAGTCTCTCCACTCTCTCTGTGTTCCCCTCAGACACACCCCCATGGGTCTCTGCAACTGAGTGTGCCGCCATGGTTACCATGGTAATGGTACTGTGAATATTAATCTTGAAAAGTTCCTGGTAGCTATGCCTATTGGACTGAATCTGAAAGTGAGGAAAGGGTGGGGTCTTTTAAGGTAATAGCAAGAGCATTGATGTTAATGGGGGTATTTAAGTACTTACATAGGCTGTGGGAGGTTGGATGATGGTGACAAGTTGTTCTGGCATGGGCTCCGCCACAGAAGGAGCAGTTGTGGAGGAATCGACAGCTTGAAACGTTGCATCCCAGATTGTTGAAGTGTAGAATCCATTGCCACCAAACCCCAAGGCCAGGGAAGGCAGAACAAATGACGTCGCAGTATAATGAGAATAAAAAAGCAAATTCAACCGGTTTGGGTTCTTAAGAGTGGGTAGGAAGAGGCTCTTTGAGTTCAAGGGGGCCGATCACAGTTCGCAGTTATCTGGGGATATGAGGGTTGCATGTGGATGGGTGGATTGATGTAATTACCAGTGAGAATCTGTTGCCTAAGTGTGGGTGACACAGGGGATGGTTGCAGAGCTGTGGGGAAAGGGGGTTGCATTAAAGGTGGAATGATGGAAGATTTGGTACATCTGCATTATGGGGAGGGGGAGGGGATTTAGTGGGGAGGGAGAAAAAAGTACCGTTGGTTGTTAGAGTGCTCTGTGTGGCTAGGATAGCCGATATCGATGTGGGTGGAGCTGGAGTGGGGGGTGTTATGATCTGTGATCATATGTCTCAGACAGCAGTCTAACCCCAGGCTGCTAGAAAGCTGTTAAACCAAACATGTAATGAGCATGACTTAGAAAAAAACCAGAAGAAGCCCCCGTTTACAAGGTTCTTGAGGAAAGCTGGGAACATGGATTCTGATTAGAACATGATCTGCTTGGATGCTCTACATATTCTGCTTCTGTCATGTCAGGTCACCTGTAACCAAAGAACCTGTTGGTGGACACCAGTGGTAAAGAAAGCCATCAAGATGAAAAAATAAGGTGTTTCAGAAGTTTCGGGCTTGCCTGAAACTTCTGAAACAGTTTCTGAATTAGCAAACAGGTTTGTAGAGGCAATGTGGACTGTATGTTCTGTGGTACCAGCAGAAGACAGAGAGGCCATGGAGGAGAACTTTCTGCTGTCCTAAAAGAATTTCTGGCAAATCATCAGACAAGTCAGGAATAGAAAGTATTCCTGGCCATTTTCAGCTGGGATGACAACTGCTGACCTCAACTTGTAACTGTCATGGACAGAATTTCAAGAAACAGCTGAGGACTGGGAAGCATCTTGTTTGATAGCAACTTTTTTTTGCTGATGATGTAGTTCTGCCTGCCTAAGCAACCTATGACCCCTTGTGCACACAAGGGTGGTATGCAGTTGTGTGTGAATTGGATGTGCTAAGACTCCACACCACCAAATTTGAGGCCATGGTCCATGGTGCCAGGAAGCAGTGGACTGGCCTCTTTGGCAAAGGTCTTTATTCAACAGCCTGTTTCCCAAGTACTCCACATCATGGTTATGAGCTTTGAATGATGACTGATCAAAAATTAAAGCTACAGTAGGGTTGGCAGAAATCTGGTAGAGGCAAAAAACACTGACCACCAACAACAACAAAAAAATCCAAACAAAAACAAACAAACCACAGAACAACCCTAGTCATATGTACATGCTTCATGTATATGGTTCATACAGTAACCCAGTCTTTCTCATGCATTAGTTTATTTAATCTTATTTCATTGTGCAGTTGCATGCATATTCGCTCAGCCCCTCCTTGTCCTGCTTTCTCTTTGTTTATCGGATCACAATGAGACAAAAATTAGCTGCTAGCCACCCCAATATCCCTCTGCCTTGCTCCCTGCCACCGTGGACTGCTTACCCAGAAGAGAGCAGGCAGTAGCTCTAGAGAAAGACCTTTGGTCAGCAGCTGTAGTGGCTCAAATTTGGCCAGTGTAAACCCCACAGTGGCTGTTAGCTAGTGAGCTGATCCTGTGGAGAGTCGAGGCTATGCAGTCCTCTGGTGCTTGGGTTTGTGCTGGCTGGTTTTGGGTTGCTGTGATTGCTGACTGGAGGTCCTTCTCATAAGCTACTGTCTGCTCTCCTCCAGGTGAGGTGGTCTACAGCGACGAGAAGGGAGGCAGAGTACATGCTTTGATTTGAGGCTCTAGCTAACATAAGCCACATGAACTTGAAGCCATACCTGTGAGCCTTTAGCTTTGGTTAGCTGGAGGCTAGACTATTTTCTGTCCATCGCTGAAACACTGCCAATACTGACCTGTGTTTTATTTTGTTTATTCTCAGACTCTCTTTTTTATATGTCCATCTTCCTTTTTATGGGTTGCTTGGCAGTGTGGGCAGTTGTTGCCAATGCTGGAATCACAATTTTCTCTGCAGGATTCTCTGCCATTCAATCAATATGAGTTCCCTCTCTCTGAAATGGCCCATCATGGCTCCCATCATGGCTAGATTCTCTAAAGCCTGAAAACAGAGCCAAGGGGAAGTGCAGAAATCTACTGTTCTTTCAAAACACTTGAATTACAATATGCTCAAGGTTTATTATGGGATTTTTGCCCAGTGATGCCAAAATGAACCTGCCTACCCCAGGTTTAATGTCAGGGTGTCTAGGCTCACCCAGCCAGTTGAGGTGGTTCAGGCACATTGAATTAGAATGCCCCCTGGATGCTTACTGTAACTGTGAAAGTATTCTGGGCGCTAGGATAAGACCTGTGGCAGGCACAGAACATGCTGGAGGGGTTATATACCCCATCTAGCTGGGAGAACCTCTTTGGATCCCCCAGGAAAAGCTTGAGAAAATAGCTAGGAATAGGGATGTCTTTGCACACGCTTTACACACACATAATATACACAAATAAAGCACAAAGTGTTGTTCACAGTATTTTTAGCTGCTGTTACCACAGCACAACTCCAAGCCATATTCCTGCTCTGGAACCAGCAAATTAATAGTAGATGGCTTGTGTTTGACTGACATGTTAAAGGGGCAAAAAGCGAAATCGTTTCACCGCTAGGTTTGCTGTTACGCACTGCCTGTAGACCAAAACAAAGTGTGTCATGAGCCACACCTCCCTCTACCTCTGCTCTCCACCCCCCACCCCACTCGCCTCGTCTGTGCAGCCAAGCACCGCAGCATCTCCACGGACTATTACATCCAGACGGTGCCGGTGTTTCTTCCGCAGGCTCCACTTCACTCAGCTGCCCAATATACCCGCTGCTTCTTCCCACATTAACCTGAATAACAAACCAGGGCTCGGTGCTCCGGTTGGATCCAAACGGAGAGCCGGCGCTAACGTTAGCTGGGAAGCTAGCGGAGACTAACTGGCTATGCTGGCAGCTGAGTGAAGTGGAGCCTGAGGAGGAAGCACCGGTGAGCCCCGGTTTCACTACAGGCAGATTCACTTGCCACAGGGGCGAGGAAATAAAACCTAAACAGCCAACTTAGTTTGGCTTAGTTTAGCAGTTAGCGGTGTCTTTCACTCACTCTCGGTCTCTGCTGTGTTTAGCTATTTCCCTGCTTTCCTGTTAGCGTTAGCTCACGGAGAAGAGTAGGGACATTAGCATTAGCACTAGTCGGCTGCCACGCTAACGTTCCTACTCTTCTCCGTGAGCCCACGAGCCGGCCACGGCTCCGGCTCACGGAGAAGAGTAGGGACGTTAGCGTTAGCTCCTGGAGTTAGCACTAGAGCTACTACGGCTACTGGAGTAACTTACAGCTATGGAGCGCTTCTACCAGCTCTTCTAGTCACTGAGCCTCGTCTCCATCTCAGCAAATATATTACATTTATTGCAGGTACCATCATCATTGAAGTAGGCAGGGAAATAGCTAAACACAGCCCACCAGGCTGCCCGCTGGGCTACATTTTGCAATGCTAATTGCAAATGTTGGCTGGGCTGCCGGGCTACTGACCTAACGCAACCATAACGCCTGACCCATTGCTGGGACAGAGCCGCTAATAACTCAAGCTCCGGACATTAACCCATGCTACGATTGTAACATTAAATTTAATTGAATTGACATAGCAACATGTGCCTAACTTTACTGTAACACTAATTAAAACAGACATTTGACTTTATGTTGTTACTTAATGTTACCTGTCCAGGAGAAGAAGAGCTAGCTCTGAGTCTAATTGTAGCCCCTTTAGCTCTCGCAGTGCTCTCCACCTTGGAAATGCAAGGCCAATGTTAATTCGAGTTCTGTCCCTTTCTTTATCCGACAACTTCTTTGCCAACAACCATTGTTTCTTAAGAGGTAATGTCAGATCCTGGTCGTCTTCAGGTGGACGTTTTGTTCCGCTCGCCGCCATTTCACTTAGAAAATACACGCTGCCATTGCTCACTGGCTGTAGCCTTTTATAGGGAGGGAGGGCCAAGGGCTCCGAGACCGGGGGGAGGAAGTGGGGATTCACATGAACGTACATGAGCGCGCAGCCGGACCGGCTTGTAAACAAGGGGCTGGAGATCAACACAGAGAGAGGGTGTGTAAGGTCATGCTATACTCCAGATGAAATGACACCTCTGGTTCTTCACATAGCAATTTTTTAATTCCTTCAATCTAGAAATGATGAATTTCGCTTATTGCTACTTTAAATTAACCAAAAACAAGATCGAGGTCTGTTTCTCTCCCCGTTTTCTTCCCAGCACCATTATGAAAGGCAATATCTCACTGGTACATCTCCTAAGTAGGGCAACTTTAGGTGCCTCTATTATTTTCTTACCAGCTGCAATTAGAATGTATGGGTCCTTCATTAGTGTCAACAGCGGGGTCCCCTTCTGACTCTGCGAAGGACAAAGGCACAATAAAAACATTGGGTATCAAATACAAAAAGCTTTTACTATAGTTCTCAACCAAACCCACTTGTAAAAGACTCAGGTTACAAATCTCAGAATTTGCTTTTGACTATGCAGATAAAAAGCATTTTTATGCTTCCTTTGTGTGTGTGGATTCACTGCTAATATTACCATTAAGATAGACTCCTCCTCCCAGAGAAATATGATCACTTAAAACTAATCAAGGGTTTGGGTGTCTTAGCACTTGATTGACTTCACTAATGGATAATATTTAAAACAACATTTAATGGTGTAATACCATAATCTCCAGTGGCAACATTATGCTTTTTCAACAAGCAGCTAGGGGCAAAGTCACCAAACACATCTGTTAAATACACAGAAACTGGCTAATAGTATTACTTTTATTTATGAAACTATGAATACATAATTAAAACAATAAATTGATTAAAATGAAAAGTAAAATATTACACAATATTTCTAAAATCCTGGTGAAAATGTCTGTGCCCTTGAAGAATCAACCTGTTATTTGGAGCAAATGAAAAGTCAAACACATTACACACATGAAACGAAGATTGATACTTCTGGCTAAATACAAGCAGAAAAACACTGTGTGAGCCTATTGTAGCTTAGTAACAACTGAACAGACCGATTGTGTCTTGCTGCAAGTTTCCATGGAACCTTATCAAAATATCTAAGGAGGTCGCTGGGCTTTTTTTTTTTTTTTAGAAATGCCTGAGATGAAGGAGACAGAAAAGGTGAAAGAATGTGCTAATGACCAGAAATACAATAGACCTCTGTACCAGCAACAGAACATTTTCTCTTTCTTCTCTGAAGACGTTATTAATTAGTGTTCAAAAACTTTTTCTAATGAATTCACTAAAGCCTCTGTCAAGTGCTTTTCACTCTCTTTAAGCCTAATGGCTTAAAGAGCCATTAATACTGTTACCTGCCCCAATCATCTTGCTACCACAAATACAGACATGTTGACAATTTTCAGTTTTCAATTAGTTGGATTATTCTCACATAAAAAAATCACCATAAGTTAAATAGGTAACAGTCAGAATTCATAAAAGGAATATAGATCAGGAAATGCGACATGACATGACGAAGTACAAATTTGTTTAATCAAACATGACTGAAACATGTTTGTTGCTACTATCATGTTCCATCACAATTCAGTTCATACATTTTAACTGCTGAGTGCTTGTCTTTTTTAATTTTATTTTATGCATGTTATGGGTGAAAGGTGGGTGCGCCCTTTTTCTTTGCTGGTTTCCTATGTTTCTTTTCTTTGTGCCTCTTCACATTTTTAGAAAATAAATCCACAACTTTTGGTTATACACTCATCTCCGCTTGGCTTTTTCCTTTTTCCCCGGTTTTACTTTTACTGTTACTTCCCTCATTCCCTGAGCCTGATAGGGGAACTTAACAAATTGGGGGCCCATACGGGATATTGAAAAAAGAAACTGAGAAAGGAATTTGTTGTATAAACTTAGTTGTGTGATATTATCTTTGGTGATGGGAGATGGTTGCCCCCCCACAGCTGGACAGGTGGTGCCCACATTGTTTCCAACGACATAGTGGTAATGCTGGTGAGAAGCCTAAGCAAGGTGAATTTTCAATGAGAAAGCATAGATTTTTCAGGGGACGTGGCAGAGCTGGCCGGGGTGGCTGATGGTACAAGGTACTGTGCAAGACTCTTACCCTGATGTCAAGTGGGGGGAGCAGACAGTGGGGTGACTGACAAGTTCACTCATGACTGAGATCAGTTCAACTCATTACTCATCCACATATGTAGCGATGTACAAATTGTGAATAAATGCTGAGTGTATATTTTGTGTGTTAGTAAAACGTTAAGCAACTCATAGGTTTGCTCTTGTGGGAAGGGGTAACAATGCACAAGTAACATAAGATGGAGTTGCCTTAGCTTACCTCAGAAGCAATGGCGGTTTTAGAGGGGGGGCCAGCAGGGGCCAGTGCCCCGTAACTCTGAGTCCGGCCCCCCTGTGGCCCCCCGCCGAAGAGTTGGAGGGGCATTGTGGAACGCGGAATGCGGAACTAAATCATCTCAACAGGTTGCCGGTTGGACCACTTAAAGCGGCGCACCCACTGGATCATGCGGAATACACCACACAAGGAGGAAAAGGGCACGAGTTTTCTAGTATATATATACAGTGTTTCCCATACATTGACTAATTTGCCCCGCCAGTCTCCAGAAATAGATAGATCCGCCAGATATAAAATGCCTCCAGTAAATGAACTCTGTCAATCCATAGCGCACCGGCTGGAGCGCCTACTGAAAATTCTTTGACTCCCCCCTCCCCGGCCTCACCACAGAAGTCGCTCTCCTAGCGCTAGTGTGAGCTTGAGTTGATAGAGCAGAAAGCATTTCTAAGTGGAATACTGAGGAATACTGACATCCACTTCATGAAGCATCCTTGGAAACACCCAGAAAACATCACTAGAGAATTGTGTGGCTGTATTTAAGGCAACTCTGAGCCTGCATGGCAACACACAGTACCATTGAAGTAAGCTCTGAAAACTTTTCCTTTCTCATTTGGCTCATGGTAGTTACATGTCACATCATGTTGATGTAGCGATGTGAAATATGATCCGGAGTTTTCATGGGTGTTTCATTTTGAAAATTGACAAGATACTCTTGTCTTCTCTGCGCCTGACTTCCTGACAAGTCGGACTCATTTGGTCTGTACAAATTGACGCGCCATCGCAGGGCGTCCGTCAGAAATAGACCTTTTAGCGGAGCGGATCACCAAGCCACTTCTAGGCCGCGGCTGGTGGAGCAGCTTACATTGACTTGAATGGCCGCTATTAGCTCCGGCACCCGTGCCTGGGCTGGATCGCGCACGCCACGGATCCAGTGGGTTGCCATAAATGGGTCTGTCCCACAGGCATTCAACTACCAGAGTGCTTTTGAAATCTTCTTTTCGAAGCTGCATAAAATGAAATGCTCTGATTCAGGGTGCTGTACTTACAAATCGTGAGGGAGGGCGGGGCAGGGAAGGAGGAAAACAGTAATTTGTGTCTGTTTGTGAGTAATTGATTTGAGTCTTACCTTTTGTTTTCTTTTCATATTGCGTATTTTGTATTGTTTTGCGTATCTGTAACTGCGTTTGTGAGTGAGAGAGTTTTAAAAGAATATTTTGTTTGCACACATTTAGTGTGCTGGTGGGGTAGAGTTAAGACTGGTGAGGTCAACAGGCTCAACAAGCTTGTGAGGAAAGCCCGTTCTGTGGTGGGACTGGACCTGGACAGGTTCAGACGCTCCTTTGTGCCCACCGCCATCAGACTGTACAACAGCGGTTTGGCTTAGCTACATCTAGCTCTGAACTGACCTATCTTGCATTTGTCCAATAATGACACTTTATCTGCCACCTGTCACTTTATTTCATTCTACACTTTGTCTGCCATTTTTTAGTCACTTTATTCATTTGATGTAACAATTTTATTGATGTAGCAATTTTATTTTATCTTTTATTTATCTATTATCTTTAATTTTTATTTTTTCTCTTAATCTTATTCTATTTAATGTCCTTTGATTTTGTCTTGTGCTGCTGTGATACTTGAATTTCCTCCCTGGGGGATCAATAAAGTATACCTTATCTTATTTACCAAAAGCTATGGATGTTTTGTTGTGTGACATCCACTTTCTCCATTTCTCCCCATACTTCCTGTTTTCACTATCCACTTAAGAAAAAAACAGTCTTTAACATGCTCTGCATCTGTAAAGGTCACCTTAATGAAGTAAGATAACCTTCAGGAAATGAATTATCAAGGTCAAAACAAACACACCTCTGGTTCCACCTTGGTGGGCTGAAGAACAAAGAGCTGCAGAGCTGTAAAAAAACACAGTGAATCAACTTAATAGAATATCTAAAAGAATAGCCATTATTTAAAAGATGCATGAAATTGTGCTCAACAGTGTTGAGCTCACAGATGACTCTGACCATACAGTGACTATTCTTGGTCTGGATGTAAGAAACAATGTAACTGTACCTCCATCGAACAAAGCCAGGAAAGCCAGAATCAGGAAAGGAGCAGTCTTCCCAACAAACTCATACATCACACTGCCGAATGGGGGTCCAACTGTGAAGGACACACTGGTCAGTTTTGGAGAGATCAACTTTGTTATCACTGAGGTTACTGCAGCTTTCCCTCTACATGACAGCTCATATTGCAAGTTTATCAGGTTAGTTTTTGAAAGCTTGCTGGTATGAAAATATTTCAAAATGAGTATGGAAAGTATTCGAAAACCATCAATTACAAGTTTTCATTGGTGTACCAAAATCATGGGGTAATAAAATGTTTCAGTTTCATGAAATGGCCCCATTAAGCCCCAACCATTTTTTACTAGCTTACACTGTTTCCACCCAGCAGTACGACACAGTTTAGTGTAGTGCGGTACACATTTATTCCGTTTCCACTATTAAAAGTTGTGCATGACACCAATGGACTGAGGGTCTAGGTATCATGTCTGAAGGGTTACTTTTTGTTTCAAAGGTACCATACCAACAGCTTTACTGATTGTGGAATGGCAAATTTTGCACGTCATTGTTTGCAGGTTCAGGATTTCATTAAGTTTTCAGTAGGCATTGATGCAAATAGGTAGAAGCTACAGCATTTAATGCACATTTATTTTCAAAAGATGCGCCGGTTAGAGTGGCAGCAAGTGTGAGTAGCTCCTGTTTTCTTTTTTAATGATTGTTGTTCCAATGTGATGAGTAAGGTTGTGTACACGAGGGACGATCTTCTGGCTCTGAAAGGATCCACTTGCCGAGTTAAACACCCGATACCAGCCGAGCCGTTTTGAGGAGCGAAGCTAAAGGCTAGGCGGTGGAGATACAAGCCTTTCTTGCCATTGGTCATTATGGGGAATGCAAACTCACTATCAAACAAGTGTGACGAGCTGCTGGCATTGGTGAGGAGCCACCAACTCTACAGGGAGTGTAGTCTCATGCTTCACGGGGACATGGCTGAATGACAACGTGCCTGAATCTACTACAGAATCTACAGCTTCTCTACTGTGTCATTCATTCATTGCAATAACGGGGGATTTTAACAACACTACTCTCTCCTCCCATCTGACTGGGTTTGTTCAGTACGTGGACTGTCCCACCAGGGGGAATAAGACACTAGATTTGTTTTATGGAAATACCGACAGTGCCTCTGCCCTTCCACCTCTTGGCAGATCAGATCATAATCTGGTCTCTCTCCAGCCTACATACAAACCCTGTGTATTAATGCTGCCTTTTACCACCCGCTCAGTCAGGAAGTGGTCCCCGGAGACCAGCAAGTCTGTCAGGGACTGTTTTGAATGTACAGACTGGACTGTACTACTGGAGCCACGGGACAACAACATGGACATAGACAGTAGGGTGGATATTCTAACAGGTTATATAAACTTCTGTAGGGACACTGTGATGCCAGTAAAGAGTGTACACTGCTTCCCCAACAATAAACCCTGGGTCAGCAATAATATTAAGCAGCTCCTTAAACAGAAAAAGCTGGCATTCAAGCAAGGGGACAAGGAGAGGCTCAGGGAGGTTCAGCATGAACTGAGGGGGAGACTGAGACAGGCAAAGATGGACTACAAAAGAAAGGTGGAGAGTAAGCTGCAGCAGAACATCAGAGAGGTGTGGAAAGGAATGAAGAACATCACAGGCTATTCAAAGAAGAATAGTCAGGTTATGGATGGTGGTGTGGGCGAAGCCAAAAACTTCAACCTGTTCTTTAACAGGTTTGATAGAGGGGGCAGTGTTCACCCTACCCCTGCATCCATCCCCCCTTCCACAGTGTCACCTGCTGCTGCTCCTGCTCCACTGTCTCCTGGAAGTAGCCCCTCCCCCACTATTGCAGCTACAGCTACAACATCTACCACCTACGACCAACTACCACTTTCCTTTACAGCAGAAGAGGTAAGGGCAGAGCTCAGGAGACTTCTGCAGCGCCTGGTCCTCCATTTCCTAAAGTCAGAGGTCACTGATGCTGTGGTGGAGAGGGGCACATTGAACAAACTGAAAGCTATGATGGACAATAGCAGACACCCTCTCCACAGTCTCCTGGAGCGACAGAGGAGCAGCTGCAGCAGTAGGCTCATCCCACTGCGTTGCAGAAAGGAGCGTTTCAGGAGATCCTTCGTCCTCACAGCAATAAAACTGTTTAACACCTCCTGAATCCAGTCACACACACACAAATATCACATTAGCCACAACTGGCTGGACTGTGTAATTTTATCCTAATTTAATGTCTATTTGAACCAAAATCAAAAATACCTTTAGAAAGAATATTAATAAATATGTAATAGCTCAACAAGTACAGTTATTGTTTAGTTGGCTGTGACCTTTACAGAAGCATATGTGTGTACCTACCTAATACTCCTAAGGCCAGACCTCCCAAGGCAATGCCGATAGCATGACCTCTCTCCTCGTCATCTGTGTACACACTTGCAAGCATTCCCATCCCTGAAAACACACAGATGTATAGATCCTGCAATACAAACCACTAATCATACAAACGTTAACAGTTACACAGGGTGGGAAATCCCACAGGAGATACAATAAATACTATTTGTTACTGACTTAAGCGCAGAGGTAGCCATCCTCTGGAGGAAACTCATTTTGGCTGCTTGTATCTGCAATCTCACTCTTTCAATCACTACCCGAGGCTCATGACGATAGGTGAGGGATTGGATGTAGTGAATCAAAAGCTTTGCCCTCCAGCTCAGCTCCCTCTTCACCATGATAATCCTGTGCAGTACCCTCATCACTGTGCCAAACCACCTGTCCATCTCATGGAATCACATTTCACTGTTAAATGTTGTATAATTTAATGTGAAAAATAAATGATTCATTGACTGATTGAATTTGGAAATCTAACTAAGTCCCAGTGCTTGATAATAAGTACATCATTATAATCAGTAGAGTAGGGAGAGACCTAAAATATGCAGGGTAGTAGCTCTCCAGGTGCAGGGTTGAGCACCAGCCAACACCAGAGCCACAATTGTGTTCTTCAGTTGGTGTATTAACCAGAGAAGCTAAGAGCATAAAGGGATTACTAATAGGAGGGTAAACTAAAACACTGTCAAAGCTGGAAGTTAAGATAAATAGTCTAAAAGGGCTATAAGAGGAAATGCTTTGTATTAAGGTCACTGCCATTATAAGAAATGTTGAAAAAAGCACATTAGTTGAAACAGTGGAAAAACCAGAATCATAGCAGAAATGTCCTTAAAGAACTGTATCTGTATCTGTCACTGAAAGCATGCAGAGGTCATAGAAATTCAAAGTGGGATAGACTAAATATAACAGAGATAGAGAGAAAGAGAGAGGGAAGTGTAATATTTTAAGAGGGATAGTAGTGTAAAAAAGTAGAATTAACCATAAATATCCATACTTGAGTGTGTGTGTGTGTGTGTGTGTGTGTGTGTGTGTGTGTGACAGAAGTAGTTTTAAACCAGAATCTGTAAACAATTAGAACAGCAGAGACAGAGGTCCCATAAAGAGTTTTAAAGTGATGCACCAATTATGAATAGACTGAAACTGATGGAGGTCTAATCAACTCACCAGAATCAGCTGTTTCTGTCTGAAAGTGACAAGTCATGGTTAGGTAAAATTGATTTTAACACAGAAAAGTACTTCTTGAAAGTACTAACTGAAAGTTTTTTCACTTTGAGCATCCCAAGACTTTGCTGACAACATAGACATGTCATTTGTGAGGATAAAATTAAAAATGACTGGAAAATCACAGAATTAAGTCTTTATGTTTGAGTTTTTGGTCAAATGTTGATGAGGTGAACAATCATTTGTTGACAATATATACAACAGATGGATAGTCCCTACATTATCACTTTGGAGAGAAATCTATCATAATCAAAAGCTTAATGAAGATCTTTTTTTTTAAAGAAGTGGGAAGTGATCCAGACTTCCCTACTGACAAAGATGATCAGATTTCTAATTTATGGCCTTCTAAAGGTTTGTGGAAATTTGGAAAAATGTTTAATAATATTCAATAAAAAAAGTGAAATCTTTTGAACAGCTATCATCACAATATGGTATTAATTCTCTTTCTTTTTTAGATTCTTCCAAGTGAGAAGTTACTTTATTGATGTTACAAAACGAGATTCTATTCAAGATATAAATCCACAGGTAAAATGTTTGATTATGATGGATGCCTGTGGGGGTTGAGATTAAATTTCTTACTAAGATCATTAAATTTAGAAATCAAGACCATGGCCTCTAGTTTTGCACACCTGCTCTTCGCCAATTGGGTGTGGCCAGGTGGATTTTGCAAGTTTGGCACACCGCTCGCGCTGGCGCAGCTACTC
The DNA here is from genome assembly GCF_041903045.1 of Epinephelus lanceolatus. Classification (NCBI taxonomy): domain Eukaryota; kingdom Metazoa; phylum Chordata; class Actinopteri; order Perciformes; family Serranidae; genus Epinephelus; species Epinephelus lanceolatus. The sequence goes on from NC_135750.1 coordinate 39,939,920, forward strand.
CTCTTCCCCACCTCCATCCCTCCTACCTGTGCAAGTCGGAAAGAGGGAGGAGAGAAGGCATGGAGTGGGTTTTACACACATCACACCAATCAAATGAGCCCCTCTCCTCGCCCTTAAATGCGCCGCACGAAGGCGTAATGAGAGTTTACTCAATTCGCCAGAGCAAGAGAGCAGCAGCATCAGGCGGCCAAACTTCTCCCAGGAGGAAACTGATGTTTTGGTCCGGGAGGTCCAAGCTTGCAGTGTCCAAATATACGGAACTGCGAGCAGACCTTCACGGACTGATGATGCAAAGGTAGCCTGGGAGGAGGTCACCACAATTGTAAATCAATGTTGCGTTTCTCTCGTGCGCGCGCTCTCTCTTTCTCTCTCGCAGTCTCACTCTGTTTCTTTTCTTTTGACTTTTCTAAGATGACAGATGCTGAATATATACTCCCTATTTGATGCTGTGGCTGTTTGTGGTTGGCTGAGAGGGATGTGAACTCATTAGTTTGCAGCTGTGTTAATGAAATCAAGTTGGGTTTCCATTACGCGTGCCAAACGTGCCAAACAGTGCCAATCCCCTTTGATCTGACATCAGATGTGACGGGACAGTCGATATAAAGATACATTTATGTGCTGATTGCAAATAGTTGCATTGAATAGTGGTTTTTGGGGTATTTATTGCATTGTTAATGTGCCTGATATTCTGGAAACCTGCCTGTGAGGTTTTGGTGACGTGTGCGCACTGTCCGCCGGTCAGCCAAACTTTGGCTTACACCGGCTGCGCTCTGCCTGCGCTGACAGTAGACCTGGTTTCAGCTGGTGAGCTTTTAGCGCACCTTCGATGAAGCCTTTTGGCACGAAACTGTCACTGCGCCAAGCTGGATCTGTCGACACCTCCCCCTGCTGCGCCGCCACACCCATCTCAGCGCACCTCGGTCTGCCAAACTACCAAACTGAGTGCGCCTCGGGTTGCGCTGCTCGAAACTAGCTCTGCGCGGGGTTCGCCACCCTGCGCCACCTGCGCTGCGCCGGGAAACTAGAGCCCCATGTCTTTGAAGAAAGATGGAAAAATTAGTGAGCTATATAGCACACAAATATTTCCAATGACTCTCCGTGCAGATGTGATAACTGAGATAACCTAATAATAGGATATTAAGTGTACTGTTGTCTTTCTTTTTGTACATGGGTATAATCAAGAATGTGTTTGTGAATATATGTGTACGCATACATCCACATGTTGGTGTGTGCTTGTTTGAGTATGTGGCTACTTATGGCACCCACCATCATGTCCTATGTTAGTAAAAGGTTTGCCTGGTAAGACCATCCTAATGATGTAAACTCAACATTATTTTTCGCTCTCTGTATTAGTCTGGACTTGCTGCTGCCCCAAACACTTTCAGTAGGTGGGAGTACTCGTCTTGACAGACAATCAGCGTAACAAAACACTAAGAAACTCTGCGAGTGCATATTCTTGTTACAATGTCAGTGACTCTCTTTCTACAATAGCTTCAGTTATTGATGTGTTTACTCCAGAAGTGAACCGGAGCCGCCATTACTGTTCTGCAAGCTGCAAACTTTATGTAATCAACTACAATGCAGTCCCTGATTGGCTGCTTATGATTTCAACTACAGGGCCGATCCCTGATGGATTCTAATTTCTGTCAAGTGTTTGGGGTGGCAGTGAGTCCAGTCTGATACAGAGAGTGAAACGGAATGTTGAGCTCATGTTATCAAGATGGTCTTACCAGGCTAGTAAAAGGTATCCCTTAAATTCATCAGTTATCATTAATTCATATCTCATGGAATGAAATTTATGTAACAAGTTCAATTTTATTTTATGAATTAATATTTATATAGCTAGTAATTATTGTGTTTTTATTTCTATATTTCTTTATTATTTTATCTTTCTTTTCTATATATTTTTTTTATGATTCGTAACTGCTGTATTACTATGTTATATAATTTCTTAAACAAGAAAAACAAAAGGAACAAAGAGAAGAAGGTCTTACCAGCCACAGAGGAGCAAGAGGAGCCTACACCTTGCAAAGATCTGGCCAGGAACAGCAGAGCGTAGCTCGATGAGAAGGCGAACACTTCACAACAGTGAGAACAACAGAAATATAAACAAAGAAACATTAGGCACGATGCAAGCATTCTGAACTTCTGATAATGATGACACATTACATGGAACTTACTGATAGTAGAGATGAACATGATACAGAAGCCAGCAAATATGGGAAGTTGGTATCCTATTCTAAAGAGACAAAGACAGAAAAGACAGACATTACATTTGTACAGTGTGCATATAATAAGTTAAATATGTCTACGCAAATATAAATAATTAGCTTCATTCAAAGCTGAAATTCAGTCCTTTAATTGTGTCTCTTTGTAAAGCAGTGTGATCTAAAATTATTTTGTTGTGGAGTTATTTAATTATTTATTTACATGGGAAATGCTTTAGCCAGTGAGGCACGATATTGCTGTACATAAGCATAAGAATAACAAGTGAAACCCACTGTCAGTTCTAATACATTATTGCCATGGTCAACTAGGACCAGAATGGAGGATGTAGACTATCTCCAACAGTGTATGAGGTGTCAGACAGCAAGTAGCACCACCATGGAGAAATATGAAATCATTACCTAAAAGCCAAAACAATAAAAATAAACTGCTTAGCAAAAAGTGTCTTGTAACACCATAAACACTAAACATTTGCAGAAATCATGCATTTGCCTGACACATTCTTGCCAGCGAAAATTGTTAGCCTGACATTTTAACAAGAGGAGGATGACAACATTTTTTTTTAATAAGATGCTAAAAGCTGCCATGCACATGAGAGCCAGTGTATTCCCCTGGAGATACCTGGCATGCTTGACTTGCCTTGTATTGTCCTCTGTCAGGAGGGAAGGTGACTAAGAACCAGTAATGTTCCTTGCCTCAATTACAGCATATCTGAGTGCCCATCTGAGACACTAAATATTGCTTTTGAGGTGAGTGCCAGTAACGTTTGAGCATCCATGTTTCTCCCTCACACCTAAACATTTATCTAACATTCTGCTCAAGTCTTCAGACTGGCTCTGTTCTGGTAGGTTTTATCTTAATAATTTTTCTGTTGTTTTTGGCCTATCATTAAGGCCATATATTAAGTTCCAAGCCCCAAAAACCTAAACCATTAGATCTTGATGAAAGAATTATTGGAGCTCAAAATATTTACTGATTCACTCAGTATAATTTGTTGAGAACAAAATGATGTAACAACAGTCAATAGAAACCAAAATCATCAACCCACTGAGGGATGGATTCAAAATCACACTGAAAATCAAAGTAAAAAAATTGAAATCATAGGCTGATCCAACTTATATCTCATAATGTGACTCAGTAGTGTGTATGGCCCCAGCGTGCCTGTATACACTCCCGACACTGTCTGGGCATGCTCCAGATGAGTCGGTGGACGGTGTCCTAAGTGATCTCCTCCCAGACCTGGATCAGGGCATCAGTGAGCTCCTGGACAGTCTGTGGCAGTACTTGGTGGCGCTGGATGCACTGATACATAACGTCCCATAGGTGCTCAGTTGGATTTAGGTCAAGGGAACGAGAGCCAGTCAATGGCATCAATGCCTGCATCATTCAGGAACTGTCTACACACTGTGGCCACATGAGACCAGGCATTGTTCTGCACCAGGAGGAACCCTGGGCCCACTGCACCAGCATAAGGTCTGACAATCACTCTAAGGATTTGATCTCGGTATCTACCAGCAGTCAGGGTACCGTTGGCTATGACATGGAGGTCTGTGCGACTCTCCAAGGATATTTCTCCCCAGACCATCACTGACCTACCGCCAAACCGGTCACGGTGGATGATGTTACAGGCAGCATAACCTTCACCATGGTGTCTCCAGACTCTTTTATGCCTGTCACGTGTGCTCAGTGTGAACCTGCTTTCATCTGTGAAGAGAACAGTGCACCAGTGGCAGACCTGCCAATTCTTGTGTTCGCTGGCAAAAGCCAAATGGGCTCAAGGTGCTGGGCTGTGAGCACAAGTCCCATTACAGGATGTCAGGCCCTCATGCCACCCTCACGGAATCTGTTTCTGACAGTTTGGTCAGGAACATGCACACCAGTAGCCTGTTGGAGGGGTTTGTAGAGCTCTGGCAGTGCTACTCCTGTTCCTCCTCGCACAAAGGAGCAGGTACCGGTCCTGCTTCTGGGTTGATGCCCTTCTACAGTCCTGTCCAGCTCTCCTTGTGTAACAGCTGGTCTCCTGGTATCTCCTCCATGCTCTTGAGACTGTGCTGGGAGACACAGCAAACCTTCTGGCGACTGCAGGTATGATTGGGCCATCCTAGAGCTGGACTACCAGTACAACCTGATTGGGTTGCAGGTACCACCTCATGCTACCAGTAGTGACACTAGCAGCACAGAAAACTAGAGAAGAATCAGTCAGGAAGGATGAGGAGAGAGCAACTGTCTATGGCCACCACATGTAAAAACATTCCCTTTTTGGGGATTGTCTTGCTTTTGCCTCTCCATTGCACCTGATATCACTTTTATTTGTTCCCTTAATTTTTTTTGAGCAGTGTATATAGTAAATTAGTAAATTGATAAGTCAGCCACTGTGCTCCACCTAATTACATGATAATGGTTCTATCTTGGCCATAACTAGTTGTTGTGTGTTATTATTATAGTGATTATTATATCAGATACCCAAATCTAAACCATCACAGTGTAGTGTGTAGGATGCAGTCTTTTAAAGATTTGACAAAATCCGACTTATCCTGCTTAGTGCTGCCGAGTTGACTGAACCCAGCAGAATTACAATAGACCAGTATAAAGTGGAAACGTTCAGTGTCTCAATTTATTATGCCTGCCTCAGGGGTAATCATGAGAATAGTTTTTTTGGTGTTTTGGTTGATTGACATGTGTCACACCCTATCACACTCAGATATGCTGGTTGAAATTAGAGTGACTAATCCAGCTATCCATGCATGAAAACAGACAGTTGCACTTGCACACACGCAATCACACATAATCAGGAAATATGCTGTATTAGATTCGGTAGGATTGGATCTGTTGTAGCACACGACTGAATGAATACCTCCGCCATTACGTCTGGAGCCTCCCATCTACAACGGGCTTGAGACGCATTGAGGACTTTGCTCCAGAGGTACTTCTTATCCTGAAGCCTCCTTGAGGAATCTGATCTTTGCTGACGTCGACCCCAGCAGGATTCAAACCCTGGAAGCCGAGTACTCTAACCACTACACTAGGGACAACATGATATTACACTGACATGTTTAACACATCCATCATTTGATTTTCCTCTCTGGAACTTAAAAAGGGAGTCTGTCTCTTTTCAATTTGTGTTGGAAGATAAGACCATAAATGTTATTCTGTATCTAACTTTTCCAAACACAAATGTAAATCTGAATCACATATTTGGCCCTGGGCTTTGTCATTTTACTTAAGATTGAATAATTTCCTCAACATAAACCACCGCACACTGATTTACTTTGATTTCTTCAGCTTTGTAGGACTACTAGTCTAGGTCTACTTATTTTTGTTTGGAATATGAAATTTACATGTGTTGTAATAGGCCATGCCCACTTTAATCAGTCATTACGAAATTTTATGCATCGATTGAGTCATGACCCTAGATCCCGTGAACCAAATGTCATACAAAGCCCTGTAGACAAATTATGAGATATAAACATTTTTGTATTTGTGGCACCCCGTAGTGGCAGAATATCCCAAGACTGTGTAACAAAGCTTAGCAGTAGCATTCAAACACATGCACCAAGTTTTGTTTCAATCCCTTAAGCCAATTTTGATTTATAAGCATTTACGTAGCCCTAGCCCTTGTTGGTTGGTCTGAGTTTGAAAGAGAGAGATCGATAGAGAGAGAGAGCAAAAGCGAGAGAGCGAGAGAGAGAGGAGACAGAGTGAGAGAGAGAGAGAGAGAGACAGAGGGCTCTAGTTTCCCGGCACGGCGCAGGGTGGCGAACCTCGTGCAGAGCTAGTTTCGAGCAGCGCAACCCAGTTTGGTAGTTTGGCAGACCAAGGTGCGCTGAGATGGGTGTGGCGGCGCAGCAGGGGGAGGTGTCAGCAGATCCAGCTTGGCGCAGTGACAGTTTCGTGCCAAAAGGCTTTGCCAAAGGTGCGCTTAAAGCTCGCCAGCTGAAACCAGGTCTACTGTCAGCGCAGGTGGAGCACAGCTGGTGTAAGCCGAAGTTTGGCTGACCGGCGGACAGTGCGCACACGTCACCAAAACCTCACAGGCAGGTTTCCAGAATGTCAGGCAAATTAACGATGCCATAAATAGGCTACCCACAAAAAACACTATCCAATGCAACTACCTGCAATCAGCACATAAATGTATCTCTATATCAACTGTCCCGTCACATCTGATGTCAGATCAAAGGGGATTGGCACCGTTTGGCATGTGTAATGGAAACCCAGCCTGATTTGATTAACACAGCTGCAAACTAATGAGTTCACATCCCTCTCAGCCAACCACAAACAGCCACAGCATCAGATAGGGAGTATATATTCAGCATCTGTCATCTTAGAAAAGTCAAAAGAAAAGAAACAGAGTGAGACTGCGAGAGAGAAAGAGAGAGAGCACACGCGCACGAGAGAAACACAACATTGATTTATGATTGTGGTGACCTCCTCCCAGGCTACCTTTGCATCATCAGTCCATGGAGGTCTGCTCGCAGTTCCGTATATTCGGACACTGCAAGCTTGGACCTCCCGGTCCAAAACATCAGTTTCCTCCTGGGAGAAGTTTGGCTGTCTGACGCTGCTGCTCTCTTCTGCCATGGCGAATTGAGTAAACTCTCATTACACCTTCGCGTGACGCATTTAAGGGCGAGGAGAAAGGCTCATTTGATTGGTGTGATGTGTGTAAAACCCACTCCACGCCTTCTCTCCTCCCTCTTTCCGACTTGCGCAGGTAGGAGGGACAGAGGTGGGAAAGAGGAGTAGCTGTGCCAGCGCGCACGGTGTACCAAACTTGCAAAATCCGCCTGGCCACACCCAGTTGGCGAAGCGCAGGTGCGCTGCGCCTCCACCTCGCCCAGTCTGCGAAACTAGAGGTCAGAGAGGTGGCTCTCGATCTGCATCAATACTCTTTGTGTGTCCATGATGGTTGCGAGCATTCACAAATAAAGGAGCACATACTGTAGTTTAGCTCTTTTTCACTGGCAAATGAGCAGGGAGATCTGGGCACTGACAAGATAGAGGGAAGTTTAACACATATGTGGAAGGGAAGGTGACAGGCAGTGTAGCACTTCAACCCAGGCAGGAAACAGAGTCTATAAAAAGGGGCAAAAAACTCAACTGGGCCTTTCTTGACACTCATAGACACACCTGAGAGAGAGCAGCTGAGCAGCAGCTGAGGTCATCCTTTGTTTCATCTTTAAATTGGTATGCTTCATTTTTAAATGTGTTTGAAAACATGATTTTAAGAGTAAAACTGCAGAACAATGAAATAGTTCTTATAGCTCATAATATTAAAAATTTATTAAATAATGGTAAAAAATGTGTTTGGTAGATTCTGCATGTTTGGTGGTGTAAACCTTGGAGTGACTGCTTAGACACATCAGCCAAGAAACAAGGCATGCCCAAGTGTAACAAAGATGTTTTAAAATTATGATTTTTGTCCCTGTTAATTAAATGTTAACATAGCGTTTTATAAAAATATATCCCAGTCACCTGCATGTCTCTGGCAGAGACAGAGGAGATTGTGTTCCAGTCTTGCAAGATACATTATTTGCTTTGAAATTACTTACACTAACACTACTACACTATAACTTTTTATTTTATGTTTTGTAAAATGTTTCTTGTAAAGTTTTCTTTTGTATAATAATGTGCTTTTTGTTTCTTTTAGTTTTCAAACAAGGAAACTATAGAGGAGCCAACCACTGTTTTCCCCAGACTTGTTGTAGAGTTTAGTATGCTTTAACCAGTTACCTGAATGAGCCGTTTTCTGTTTTATTTTTCTTGTGGGGCTTTTCTGCTTTGGTAAAGGGGGACGTAGTGGCAGCCATCTTGCATATCGTTTATTGTGTGGTTTGAGTCACCTCAGCTTGCAGTGAGTAAGTAAACCATGCAGAGCCATGTTGATTTGGTTCATGTGTAGTGTTGGTTTATACATTATTTGCCTACATATTTTGGGACCATTCATTTTTTGTGTGTCTTACATGTACTTACATCTTATGTTTTATATCTGTCCTTCCTAACAATGCAGTCTAGTCCCACATTGTTCACTATTCCTTTAATTGGTGATTTGATTTATGCATTAACTGGACTATTTACCCTACCCCTCCTCTAACATGGTTTGCATTTAGGCCTTTCATTGAAATTCCTTGCTGCTAATTGGTTACATGGAGACAGGCTTTAATTATCATAGTCAATAAAATCTTAGCAGTCTCTGGCTCCAGTCCATTCTTGGTTGTGTATCATTGGGTCACACATACAACCCACACTGTGATGATGTAAATCTGGTTGAAAATCAGCAAAGTATCCTTTTATTGATTGAGAACATAGACTGAATTATATGCTAGGACTAATGGCATCTTGTGATTTTAGATGAGTATCACAAACATGCATGATTTCTGTTCATTATGTGACAACTACTTGTGTTTCAGCCGATTCTTCTGATTATTCTTTGATACAAATTTATAGGCTACTATTAGAAAGGCAGCAATAATGTTCTGGGTTGCAGACAGAAATGTTGCTGAGGTAGTTAAAAAGCCCCCCAGCGGCAAGGCGCCGGGTGTGGTTGAGATTTGCCCTGAGATGCTGAAGGCTCTGGACACTGTTGGGTTGTCTTGGCTGACATGCCTTTTCAGTGTCATGTGGAGGTTGGGTACAGTGCCTGCAGAGTGGAAGATCGGGATGGTGGTTCCCATTTTCAAAAAAGGTGACCGGAGGGTGTGCTCCAACTATCGGGGTATCACACTGCTCAGCCTCCCGGGTAAAGTTTACTCCAGGATGCTGGAGGCTCCAACCGATTGTCAAACCTTTGATTCAGGAAGAGCAATGCAGATTCCGTCCTGGCTGACCAGCTCTTTACCCTTGCGAGGCTGCTGGAGAGGTCTTGGGAGTTTGCCTAACCAGTCTACATGGGGTACCGGGCTCGCTGCTGTGAGCCATCCAGTCCCTGTATGACCAAAGTGACAGTTATGTCTGCATACTCGGCATAAAGTCAAACACGTTCCTGGTGGGTGCTGGCCTTTGCCAGGGTTGTCCTTTGTCACCGATCCTGTTTGTGATTTTCATGGACAGGATCTCGAGGTGCAGCCAGGGAGAGGAAGGGGTCTGGTTTGGGTACCTCAGAATTGCATCTCTGCTTTTTGCAAATGATGTGGTTCTGTTGGCTTCATCACACTGTGACCTCCAGCATGCAATGGGGCAGTTTGCAGCCGAGTGTGAAGCAGTTGGGATGAAAGTCAGCACCACCAAATCTGAGGCCATGGTTCTCTGCTGGAAACGGGTGGATTGCCCTATCTGGGCTGGGGGAGAGTTACTGCCTCAAGTGAGGGAGTTCAAGTATCTGGAGGTCTTGTTCATAAGTGAGGGTAGAATGGAGCATGAGATGGATTGGCGGTTTGGTGCAGCTTCTGCAGTGATGCGGGTGCTGTGCCAGTCAGTTGTGGTGAAGAGGGAGCTGAGCCTGAAGGTAAAGCTTTCAATTTACTGGTCCATCTACGTCCCAACCCTCACCTATGGTCATCATGAGCTCAGGAATGAGATCACGGATACAAGTGGCTAAAATGAGTTTTGTCCGTGGGGTGACTGGGCTCAGCCTTAGAGATAGGGTGAAGAGCTCAGACATTCAGAGGGAGTTCAGAGTAGAGCCACTGCTCCTTCGCGTTGAAAAGGGTCAGTTGAGGTGGTTCAGGCATCTGATCAAAATGCCTCCTGGGCACCTCCCGCTGGAAGTGTTTCGGGCGCGTCTCACTGGTAGGAGGCCTGGGACAGACCCACAACCCCCCTAAAGGGATTACATATCTCATCTGGCCTGGGAACGACTTGGGGTCCCCCAGGAGGAGCTGGAAAGTGCTGGGGAGAGGCATGTCTGGGGTGCTTTGCTTGGCCAACTGTCCCTGCGACACGATAAGCAGATGAAAATGGATGGATGGATGGATTGCCGACAGAAACCCTTTACCAGCTATTTCCCCAAACAGTAAATGATACATTAGTTATGCCACCACACAGAAACATAAAGACATAGACAGAAGAGACAAAAACGTACCTGTTTGTGAGTGGCCCTACAAAGGGGTTGGTAATCAGCTGTACAGTGGCCTTGGAGGCGAACAGCATTCCCACTTTGACATTCTCACTGAGCAGCTTGCTGGCGGACTTGGGGCAGTCGGAGGAGTTGCGTGGCAGCTCTGTCGTGGTGGGGGCCGTAGAGACCAGGTCGGTCGACCTGACTGTGGTGTTGGAGATCGAAGTCCTCAAGGTGTTGTCATACAAGGACACAATGCTTTGGAAGGCACCTGGAGGACTCCGCTGTGACAAGGTGTTGTTTTTCAGCACCGTGTCTGCTGACTCATCCAGGTTGTACAGGTAGCTGGGAATGATGGGAACTAGCAGGCATAAAGAGGCAAGAAGAGATTGATACAATGAAATATGACGTAACCACTGACTGATGCTCACAGGCATGTTGCAACTCCAGATGTCATTACATCATGTCAACAGAGAACCAGAAGGGGTTCTTCAAGGTCGATTTACAAACACTACCCTGAAGAAAAACAGAAACTACAAAGAGGCCAAGGTTTTTCAGACACTTAAAGGTTGACACATTCCATATGTGTGTATATTTCTTTTTTCATCGACCAATCGATTAGTTGAAGAGTAGGAAGAATTTAAGAGGACCAAGATTTTCTTTGGTAAACTACAGCCTTACTGTTGACAGTCAGTACAGTTACATGATATTAGAGAAACTCGATTTATTGTGTTAGTCCCACTAAAACTGGACTTTTATAATACATGTAAAAATGTTAGTCCAACTGAAATCATACTAAATCGATTTTGTCAAAGATGGACTAACACACCCAGATAATGTGATTGTGAGTCAAATCACTCGTGCATGTATACAGTCAATCTGACCCAGACTGGCCTAGGCGCTTTGCGCATGCTCCAGTTTCCACCCCGGGCTTTGACCCGGAAGTCGAAAGCATTAAATAACAGAAAAAGAAGCCGGTAACAACATGGCAAAATCTAGATCCAGAGTCATGCATTTTCAGACGGACAAAATGTACAGAGCTGGGGCGTCGGTGGCTTAGTGGTAGAGCAGGCGCCCCATGTACATGGCTGTTGCCGCAGCGGCCTGGGCTCGAGTCCAGCCTGCGGCCCTTTGCTGCATGTCATCCCCCCTCTCTCTCTCCCCTCTTCAAACTTACCTGTCCTGTCTATTAAAGGCAAAATGCCCTAAAAATATCTTAAAAAATAATAATAAAAATGTACAGAGCTGTAAAGTTGTCCACCATGGTCCAGTTTGCCCCTAGATAACTGTAGCTAACTTGTTTGTCGATTGTTTGGTCTGTGATGTAATAGATCAACCAGAAAAAGGTCCAGTACTAACAAGATGAAAGGGGGCATATCGGCACCTATCATAGCGGAGTGGGACACACTTAGTTCAATAAATAGATAACCCTCCCGTGCTTATATCCTGGGACAAGGATAGTAGTCCAATTAAATGGAATAGTCAAGCTCTAACCGTAGCTCCACTTAACTGTGCATGTAAATGTACTGAGTGACGTGTATGGATTATCCAGAGTAACTGGTTCACTGTGTCCAGAAGAAATGTTGCTGGTGATTTTATTTTATGTCAGTTTTAACAGCTACAAAAGATATTCCATTCACCTCAACTGTATTAGATGGTAGGAGATATTTCAGAAGTTTCAGAAGGAGACAAAATTTTGGGGGAATGTGTAAAGAACAATGTAGATAACATCTGATTATATCCTGTTGACAGAGTGGTGTATCCATTAAAAAACAGTTTTGATTAAGAGTTAGAACCAAGAAATGTGCTGTGAATGGCAGATACTGTGTTGTGCTCACTGGTACGTTTTCTGTTTTTGTTCATTTGTTGTTTTCTGCTTTCCTTCTCTGATTACATTCACCAGGGAGGAACTCTATGACATCCAACAACTAACTTGCCATAGTTTTTCACCAGTGCTTTACCAAGCTATTAATTGGAGGAGATGCAGCAGCTCTCTATGGTGTATGATGAGCAGGAGATGCTAGCAAGGTATTCCTTGAGCAGGTATTAATCTAACACAATAGAGATTTAAAATTAAGCTCCTGTCAGTGCATTATGTGAATGTCCACTCTTGTGATTGAACAAGATCAACAAGCTCATGCTTCTGAACAGAGCAAACACGGATTTTTTGCAGATCTGCTGCCCTGTGCTTCACTGACACCTGGCTTGAAAAACATATCCCCAACACTCTATCTGCTGAGCTTCCAGTTCTTCTGAAATCTGCTTCTAAATACACGGAGGTTAGTGTTCAATTCAATTCAATTCAATTCAATTCAATTCAATTCAGTTCAATTCAATTCAATTTTATTTATAAAGCCCAGTGTCACAAATCACAATTTGCCAGATAAGGAAAGCCTTCCCAAAAAAACAGATGTCATTGATGAAGAAATCCTGCAGTCCTTAACTAGAAACTCTTCATTGAGTGTAAACACTTTTATTCACCATAGAACTTTTCATTGTTCATTTTGGTTATACCTCCGTCCTCAGGCTTGTGTCAGCGAGGTATAATAACATCTAAGTGACCATATTACTATTGCGGAGAAAAAAACATCCAGACTCCCTGCTTATTATTCTTGGGGACTTTAACAGAGCAACCTTCAGCCATTAATTGCCAAAATAATGACAACATATTTGGTGTCTCATCTATGACAGTAAGACGTTGGACCACTGCTACACAACACTTAGGGAAGTCTCATGCTCTGTCCACTGTGCAGCTTTGGACTCTCTGATCACTGTCTGGCTAGTCATCTCTGACCTACAAGCAATATCTAAAATCTGCTAAGCCTGTAGGGAGATGGACCACTAGGCAAAACTGGAGTTACTGACTGAGTACAGGAGATGATCCCCTCACAATGTGGAAAACAATTACCTAAATGTGTTTTTTAGTGGGTTTGATAAGCCCACCTTCACACTTCCCACCCATTCTGACTCCCACCCCTCTGGCCGAGAGGATGTGTCACACCTATCGTCACACAGATCTTGTGGCGGCAGTAGCTCAGTCCATAAGGACTTGGGTTGGGAACTGGAGGGTCGCCTGTTCAAGTCCCCATCCGGACCAAAATATGGAGGGTGGACTGGTAGCTGGAGAGGTGCCAGTTCACCTCCTGGGCACTGCTGAGGTGCAAGGCGCCGCTCGGAGCGCCCGTCATGCCCCACTCTGACATCTCTCCACTTAGTGCATGTATAGGCACTATTTGTGCGTGTGTGTGTGTTCGGACCTGTGTGTAATTGACAACAGAGTGAAAAATTTAATTGAATTTCCCCTCAGGGATTAATAAAGTATATATATAAAAAAAAATAAAAAAAAATCTTCAGCAGCTCACTGGAGCTGTGTGAAGTCCACAATCATCAGTGAATTTAAAAAATGACCGCATTGCCTTGATATCTGTGGTCAAGAAAATCTCCGAGAGGTTGGTGTTGGCCCATCTAAAGGACAGGCTCTCTTAGGGCTGGGCGGTATATTGATTTTTTACAATGTATCGATATATTTTCAAGCAAGATATAGATTTAGACAATACCGTTTATATCGATATAGGGTAAAGTTGCGCCACATAATACATTTTGGTGTTCATCTCTCCTCTCTAACACTTTCTACACAGCTCTGCCCCACTCACTCACTCACTCACTCACTCACTCACTCACAGTGTCTCCATCAACACTAAGAGAGACACAGAGCTGCTCCTCGGTCTATATGTTGCACAAGCTACGCTTAATCAGTCTGTGAGATGAATGCCGTTACTGCCTTTGCACACGTACAATACTGTGAGCCTTTTCCTCTGTAACTTTCAGCCACGTCTAGTCAAGCGCTGATTTGTGTTTCTGTTATCAGTTTAGACACCCGGTGCCACGCTGAGCTGTACACCAACTCCTTCTCTGGGGTAGGTCCAAAAGCCGGGCCACCTGCAGTCAAGCAGGTAGCGGTGACGTCTTGCTGACCGCAGCCAACACCTGACCGACCGTTTTTCCCCCTCAAACAAGCCATGCTTGTTGTGAGACTCTCCTCACCAGAGAGAGAGGTGTTTTTACAAGTCTCTGTATGTTCAGCTCACATTACTTTTGTAGCTTCTAACTGAATGCAGTATGCAGATGATGACCCCAGATCTTCACTGCATGTTACACACATCTCTCCCAATACTGGGGGGGCGGATGCAAATACTGCCAACCAAGTCACCTTGCTGCCCCTCTCTCTCTCTCTTTCTTCTTCCATTCCTCTCTCTCCCTCTCTCTCTCTCTCTTTCAGTCAATCAATCAATCAATTTTATTTATAAAGCCCAATATCACAAATCACAATTGGCCTCACAGGGCTTTACAGCATACGACATCCCTCTGTCCTTTGGACCCTCACAGCGGATAAGGAAAAACTCCCCCCCAAAAAAACCTTTAACAGGGGGAAAAAAATGGTAGAAACCTCAGGAAGAGCAACTGAGGATGGATCCCTCTTCCAGGATGGACAGACGTGCAATAGATGTCGTACGGAACAGATCAACATGATAAATTAACAGTAATCCCTATGACACAATGAGACAGAAAGAGACACAGAGACAGAGAGAGATGCAGGACAGACAGTAGGACAGTAGCTTATAACAACATTAATGAAAGTAATAATATTATAATAATAATTACGGCTATTGTGGTACAATACGTTGAAAGTATATATTAATATATAATAGGATACATATGTGCCAATAATCATGTGTATAATAACAGGAGAAGTATGACTAATGATAACAGCAGCGGCAGGAGGCATCAGGCAGGACCATGGCAGCAGCAACACGACACACGTCACACTATCCAGGCACCACTGCGATATAAGTTAACCTGTGAGACAGTGGAGCACAAAGGCTCTGGAGAAGAAGCCGAGTTAGTGACATGCAATACGGCCGAGTTAGCGAGATGCAGTATCAGGACATGAGTGCTAGCAACGGAGAGAGAGAGAGAGAGAGAGAGAGAGAGAGAGAGAGAAGGAGAGAAAGTGCCCGGTGTATTATAGGAGTTCCCCCGGCAGACTAGGCCTAAGTCAGCCGAACCAGGTACAAGGCAAGCCTGATTAACATAGGACGCACAGGAGAGGGGCAGACCAGTCATCCAGTGGGCTGTCAACAGATGAATCCGGGAGTGAGGCCACCTCCAGCCAGGCACGTTTTTTAGGGCCACCACCACGGCGCACCATCAAGACCAGAGCGGCCGCAAGAGGAGGCCAACACGACAGGGAGGTAGGAGACACAAGCAGGCGCACAAGGCGATCCCCAAGGTCTCGAACATAATTAATTTATCTAAGAGACAGCTTAATGATCAAGAAACTTCTCAGTTATCGAAGGGCTTGTCCTTTGTGCCATCTAAAGAAGCGAATCCATTTACGACAAAAGTTGAACTCGTTTTTTCGTACAGTAAAGTTGAGATCGTTCTTTTGCAAAGACCCTGAACACAGTTCTCCTTCTGTGCGCTATGATCCAAGTATTGCAGTAGGAGGGACTGTTGAACCACGAGCCGACCAGAGATTTAAACCTTCATCCCCCCAGTGACTAATGCCTCTGTACAAACATTTTGCCGTTTGGTTGGAGATGACATCAAGTCTGGGCTTTTGTCTTCTGACACTAACAAATGCTTTTCGAATTTATCTCCTGAAGAAAAACAAGCTCTTGAAGATCTCTCTAATAATGACACTATTGTAATTCGTATTGCAGGTAAGGGGTGCTATAGTTTTACAGAATAAAGAAGCATATTGTGCAGAAATAATGAATCAATTGAGTAACACTGCTTTTTACACCCCACTCAGCTGTGATCCCACTCCTAAGTTTTTAAAGGAAATTAAGACCACTCTTGACTGGGCAGCAAGTAGTCAATTTATCTCCCAGGAGGAATACAAGTTTTTGCTACAGGCCTATCCTATACGGCCAATTTTTTACACTCTGCCTAAAGTCCATAAAAGTTGTCAAGAGCCTGTCCCAGGTCGTCCGATTGTATCTGGCATAGGGTCCCTCACGGAACCGATTTCCCAGTTTATTGATTTTCATATTAAATCACTAGTAACTCAGTTACCCTCTTACATACGTGATACATCTGATTTTTTGACCAAACTTAAGCATGTAGGTGAGATTAATGAAACTGACTTTCTGTGTACTATGGATGTGGCAAGTTTGTACACTAATGTGCCACATAAAGAAGGACTAGAAGCTTTACAATATTATCTGAACTCAAGGGTACAACAGATACCATCTGCAGAGTTTTTGATGAAATTGTCTGAAGTTGTTCTAACAAAAAATTATTTTAGATTTGGGAAAGATTTTTTTCTGCAAAAACAGGGGGTCTCAATGGGCAGCCCATTCAATCCTAACTATGCCAACCTATTTATGGGTAAATTTGAAGCAGATTATGTTTACTGTGACAATCCCTACTTCTCTCTAGTCAAATGTTGGTATAGATATATTGATGACTTGTTTTTTATCTTTTCCGGCACGGCTGATGAATTGGAAACTTTTAATGAGTATTTGAACTCTAGATTACATTCAATTAAATTCACCTTAGAGTCAAGCAGAGTATCTGTGTCCTTTTTGGATGTGAGGGTGAACAAATCAGAGTTATTACATACCACGGTTTTTCGTAAAAAGACAGACAGGAATAATTATTTACATTTTTCCAGTTATCACCCACACAGTCTAAAGAAGAGCTTACCCTACAGTCAGTCACTGAGATTGAAAAGAATCTGCAGCTCAGAGGAAGATTTTCAAAAACAGGCTCATGAGTTATGTGATTGTTTTCGAGAAAAAAAGTATGACCAAAGGATATTGAATGCATGTATGTCCAAAGTTTGTGAGATAGAGAGGGAAAGTTTGTTTGAGCCCAAGGCTCCTCATTCCAGTCAGAAGTCTATTGTATTAACTACCACTTTTTCTCCAGTTTCTCAGTTGATTAAAGACAGCGTTAGAAAACACTGGCATATTCTGTCAAGCAACCCTGTCGTTGGAGGTGAGTTTGTCAACCCTTCTTTATTCGCCTATAAGCGATCGAGTAACTTGAAAACTTGAAAAAGTGAAAACAGATTTTTATGTCAAACCCTCACATTTTTTGAGTTCCTTGTCCCCGGGAAACTTTGCCTATTTAAACTGTGTAAATTGTAATTCACTGATTAAAGGGGACCATTTTACACACCCTCACACAGGCAGGAAAATTAAGGTGAGGGGGAGGATCACATGTAGAACTACACATGTAGTCTACTTGATAAAATGTCCATGTGGTTTCTGTTATGTAGGAAAGACTAAAAGAGAACTAAAAATCAGAATCTCAGAACATAAAAGCAACATTAGAAACCAGGACGAGAAGTCACCTATCGCCAGGCATTTTAATTCAGCTGGCCATGGTGTCTCGAGAGAAACTCCTCCAGCGAGAGGCTTATTGGATCCATTTTTTACAGACTGAGCATCCGAAAGGATTAAATGAGAAATTGGTGTTATCATGTTTTTTGTAATTGTAGATGGTGATATGTATGCGGTCCATTATTATTGTCTGGGGTGATCTGCATGGCTCTACTGACAGCTGCACATGTAGACTCACTACTTTTCACAGACAGTATATGGACCATATCTATTAGTCACACATCTGTTAACTACGTTAATATGGACCTATGTAGGTTCTATTGTTGTTGTCTTTGGCATATTGTTGGACATTATTGACACTTTTGGTCATGACAAAAAGTTGGTGTCGATTTTTACAAAGTTTCTCGTATTTTGATTTTTTGATATTGTATTATATACTTGATGATTTTTTATCTTTCTATTATACTTAGACTATTTTTCTATTATATCTAGACTATTCGATGTATTATTTATGAATGGTCTGTATTTGTACCTTTGTAATGTTGTCAATCGGAACCAGCTGGCTTCTGTTAAAAGGGTGACACACCCACAAACCACTTAATGCTGAGGACGGCTATGAGCTGAAACGCATCCGTTTATCTGCTGCTGTGCAGTTTATTAAATTAAAAGTGTTACACTTATAAGTGAGTGCTGTCAGGTTTTTGGACCGGCACCCTATTACTTTTTTGAGACTTTTTGAGTGAGCACGCCAAGTCTGCTGATTACAAGGCAAGCCTGAGCCAGCCCTAACTATAAGCTTTATCAAAGAGGAAAGTCTTGGGCTCTACTTTCCCGGCGCAGCGCAGGGTGGCGCAGGGTGGCGAACCCCACGCAGAGCTAGTTTCGAGCAGCGCAACCCGAGGCGCGCTCAGTTTGGTAGTTTGGCAGTTTGGCAGACCGAGGTGCGCTGAAATGGGTGTGGCGGCGCAGCAGGGGGAGGTGCTGACAGATCGAGCTTGGCGCAGTGACAGTTTCGTGCCAAAAGGCTTCGCCGAAGGTGCGCTAAAAGCTTGCCAGCTGAAACCACGTCTACTGTCAGCGCAGGGGGAGCGCAACCGGTGTAAGCTGAAGTTTGGCTGACCGGCGGACAGTGCGCACACGTCACCAAAACCTCACAGGCAGGTTTCCAGAATATCAGGCACATTAACGATACAATAAATACCCCAAAAACCACTATTCAATGCAACTATCTGCAATCAGCACATAAATGTATCTTTATATCGACTGTTCCCTCACATCTGATGTCAGATCAAAGGGGATTGGCACCGTTTGGCACGTTTGGCACGCGTAATGGAAACCCAGCCTGATTTGATTAACACAGCTGCAAACTAATGAGTTCACATCCCTCTCAGCCAACCACAAACAGCCACAGCATCAGATAGGGAGTATATATTCAGCATCTGTCATCTTAGAAAAGTCAAAAGAAAAGAAACAGAGTGAGACTGTGAGAGAGAAAGAGGGAGCACACGCGCACACGAGAGAAACGCAACATTGATTTACAATTGTGGTGACCTCCTCCCAGGCTACCTTTTTATCATCAGCCCGTGGAGGTCTTCTTGCAGTTCCGTATATTCGGACACAGACCTCCCAGACCAAAACATCAGTTTCCTCCTGGGAGAAGTTTGGCCGTCTGACGCTGCTGCTCTCTTCTGCCATGGCGAATTGAGTAAACTCTCATTACGCCTTCGCGCTGTGCATTTAAGGGCGAGGAGAAGGCTCATTTGATTGGTGTGATGTGTGTAAAACCCACTCCACGCCTTCTCTCCTCCCTCTTTCCGACTTGCGCAGGTAGGAGGGACGGAGGTTGGAAAGAGGAGTAGTTGCGCCAGGCGCACGGTGTGTGCCAAACTTGCAAAATCCGCCTGGCCACACCCAGTTGGCGAAGCGCAGGTGCGCTGCGCCCCCGCCTCGCCCTGTCTGCGAAACTAGAGCCCCTTAAGTCTAGTGTTAAATGTGGAGATGGTGTCTGCCTCCCGGACCACAACAGGAAGATGGTTCCACAGGAGAGGAGCCTGATAGCTGAAGGCTCTGGCTCCTGATCTACTTTTGGTAACTTTAGGGACCACAAGTAACCCTGCATTCTCAGAGCGCAGTGTTCTGTTGGGATAATATGGCACTATGAGCTTTCTACGATATGACGGAGCCTGACCATTTAGAGCTTTACAAGTTAGGAGTAGGATTTTAAATTCAATTCTGGATTTCACAGGGAGCCAGTGCAGAGAAGCTAAAACAGGAGAAATGTTTTCTCACCTCTTAGTTCCTGTCAGTACACATGCCACTGCGTTCTGAATTAGCTGGAGAGTTTTTAAAGACTTACTAGAGCTACCTGATAATAGAGAGTTACAGTAATCGAGCCTAGAGGTAACAAAAGCGTGGACCAATTTTTCTGCATCTTTTCGGGTCAGGATAGGCCTAATTTTCGCAATATTACGCAGATGAAAAAATGCAGTCCGTGAAGTTTATTTTAAATGGGAGTTAACAGACAAATCTTGATCAGATGTTACTCAGAGTTTCTTACAGTAGTGCTAGAGGCCAGAGCAATGCCATCCAGAGAAACTATGTCATTAGATAGAGTCTCTGAGTTGTTTGGGGCCAAGAACAATAACTTCAGTTTTGTCTGAATTTAACATCAGGAAATTGGAGCTCATCCAGGTTTTTATGTCTTTAAGGCAATTTTGAAGTTTAGTTAATTGATTAGTTTCTTCTGGCTTCATCGATAAATACAATTGTGTATCATCCGCATAGCAATGAAAATTTACAGAGTGATTTCTTATGGTGTTACCTAAGGGAAGCATGTATAGAGTGAAATCGGGAGAGAAGCTATCTAAATATATATTAGGTCTTACAGCTGTGTTTGAGGGCAGATAGGTACTATCTGAGGACAAGAGGTCATGAATTTTGCCTTTAATAGTTAGAATTTTGTCATTTAAAATGCTCATTAAATCATTACTGCTAAGGGCTAAAGGAATACAAGACTCAATAGAACTGTGACTCTCAGTCAGCCTGGCTACAGTGCTGAAAAGAAATCTGTGGTTGTTCTTATTTTCTTCTATTAATGCTGAGTAATAGTTTGCTCTGGCATTGCGGAGGCCCCTCTTATATGTTTTGAGACTGTCTGCCCAGACTAACTGAGATTCTTCCCGTCTGGTTAATCGCCAATTCCTTTCAAATTTTCTTGATATTTGTTTTAACAATTCAGAAGAGTTAAAAGTCGGTACAGGAAACCTCTGTTACTGAAGGACATGGTATTAAATTTAACGATGACGGGGGGGTCCTGCCTCAGGTGGAGGAGTTTAAGTATCTTGGGATCTTATTCACAGTGGGAGATTGACAGGCGGATTGGGGCAGCGTCAGCAGTGATGCAGGCGCTTAACCTCTACGTTGTGGTGAAAAGGGAGCTTAGCCAGAAAGTGAAGCTCTTGATTTACTGGTCGATCTACGTTCCAACCCTCACCTATGGTCATGAGCTCTGGGTAGTGACAGAAAGAACGAGATCGCGAGTACAAGCAGCCGAAATGAGTTTCCTCTGCAGGGTGGCTGGGCTCAGCCTTAGAGATAGGGTGAGGAGCTCAGACATCCGGGAGGGACTCGGAGTAGAGCCGCTGCTCCTCCACATTGAGAGGAGCCAGTTGAGGTGGTTCGGGCAGCTGGTAAGGATGTCTTCCGGATGCCTCCCTTGGGAGGTGTTTCGGGCATGTCCAACCAGGAGGAGACCTCGGGGCCGCCCCAGGACACGCTGGAGGGATTACATCGCCCGGCTGGCCTGGGAATGCCTCGGTGTTCCCTCGGAAGAGCTGACGGAGGTGGCTGAGGAGAGGACTGTCTGGGCTTCTTTGCTGAGGCTGTTGCCCCCGCGACCCGGACCTGGATAAGCGGAGGACGACGAGTACGAGTACGAGTACGAGTACGAGCACTATCTGATAAACATCTGGTATCGTAACTGTTGCTGAGTGGCGTGTAATTGAGTAAAAAGAAATTAAAAGTTATTAAATAATGATCTGTTAGCAAGGGATTCTGTGGAAAAACTGTTAGGTTATCAATTTCAATTCCATACGTCAGGACTAGATAGAGGGTATGGTTAAAACAATGAGTGGGTTTATGTACACCCTGACTGAAGCCAATGGAGTCTAATAATGAGATAAACGCAGTAGCCAGGGAGTCATTATCAACGTCAACATGAATGTTAAAATCACCTACAATAATAACTTTATCTAAAAACTCTGAGAATTCAGACACAAATTCAGAATACGGGCCAGGAGCACGGTACACTATAACAAATAGAAGTGGCTGCGAGGTTTTCTAGGTCGGATGTAAAAGACTAAGAACAAGGCCTTCAAATGAATTATAATCTAGTTTAGGTTTAGGGCTGATTAACAGACTAGAGTTAAAAATGGCTGCAACTCCCCCTCCTTGGCCGCTGCCTCGAGGAATGTGGGTATTATTATGACTGGGAGGAGTGGATTCATTCAGACTAACATATTCATCTTGACACAGCCAGGTTTCAGTGAGGCTGAGTAAATCAATATGATTATCTGATTAATATATCAGATATTAATGATAATAACTACTAACACTGCTTTAGATGACAGCGACCTGATATTTAACAGTCTGCATTTAATTCTCCTGTTTTGTCTTTCTGTCACAGAAGAGGTTTTAATTTTTATGAGGTTGTTATGCACAACTCCCCGTTGTTTGATTTTAGATTTAGATAATTTAGGTGGTCAGGGGACAGACACCGTTTGTATAAAACTATGGGTGGGTAACTGCCCTGAAGCTCAGAGAAGCGTGTAGGACTGTGACTCTGAGTCCTGGTCTCAACTCTGGGTTGTCAGGGTTTTGAATTACTAATAAACTTGACCAGGTTCCTAGATATGAGAGCAACTCCATCCAAAGTGGGATGAATGCCGTCTCTCCTAATAAGACCAGGTTTTCCCCAGAAAGTTTGCCAATGATTAACGAAACTCACATTGTTTGCTGGACACCACCTGGACAGCCAGCGATTGAATGATGGCATGCGGCTAAACATGTCATCAGTGGTCAGATTAGGGAGGGGTCCAGAGAAAACTACGGAGTCCGACATAGTTTTAGCATATTCACACACCGAGGCTGCCAATGATCAGACTTTTCTCCTCAGCGGGTGTGTCGCTGAGTGGGGCAAAACGGTTGGAAACATGATCGGGCTGGTGGTGAACTGTGGGCTTCAGCTTGGAACTACGCTTCTCCCGGACAGTTACCCAGGCCCGTGGCTGCATGGGGGTTACTGGGGGACTGCTAGCTGGGATTTATGCTGGGTGAATTTGAGTTGCTATGGCTACTATTGATGGTCCATCACTGGAGCTGGTACTAGAAATGACAATACAAATATAGATAACCAGGTGAGACCAAAAGTCCAATCAGTGACAAGACCATATGATTATACAATAGGATCCATGTGTGCCAACAGACATGTCGCCTCCTCAAATGGAAGGGGTGTGGCCTCAGGAATCAACATAAAAGGCAACAGGTGTCACGAGCCTAAGAGAAACAATCTACAGGGCTGAACGTCCCAAACTGGAGGCACACATAAAGCAACAATATAAAAATGGCAATGCAAATCAATCCATCACTGGAGCTCCTGCCAGCTCTAATCCCAGCAAAGTCTCTTCCTAGTAAGAAGTGAGGTGGAGGGATGGCAGGGTGCACGAGCTAGCTAGGTAATTGTTGTCTCATTTGTGGTCTGATAAACAGAGAGAGAAAGATTTTGACCAAATATATTCAACAACAGGAAAAACTGAGCGCACACATAGCTACAATAAACTCTGTAAACTGTAAATTGATGATATGGTATGGAGCTCTCTGGACGCCTCTCTGTCAGCTTTGCAAAATATATGCTAACCTATGCTATTTAATTTACTTACAAATATCATCTATAATTTTTATGATTAAAATTGGACAACATTGGTTACGCACAACTTTGAGTCACTTATCAGGATAAGGAAATCAACCCACCACTTTGACAACTCTCCTTCTGCTAACTCTGCTAACTGGCTGGTGGAGGTTTTCAAAGGTAAACATCAGAGAAAACATCAAAGGAAAAGTGAAAAAGATAAGCTCCAGCTACAATCCCGACTGCACAGACAAGCTACTGCAAAGATCTCAGCATTTGAAGAGGTACCAAGGCAAACATGGAGGAAGTAAACACCAACTAAGATCACTGCCTCATGGAAGATCTTTGTTAAGCATCCTGCTAGTTAACGTACAGGCTTTGGATAATAAACTGGACAATCTTTATGTCTATCAGTTTTCAGTGGGATATCAGGAACATATTGTGCTTTGTTTTACCAAAACTTGGCTAGATCCTGAAATACCAGACAGCGCCATTGAACCAGGTGAGTCTTTTGCCATATACCAATGCGAAAGAAAAGACGACTCTGGTAAGAAGGACGGAGGCGTGTGCTTCAGTGAGAGTTTGTGTGGTATAAGGAATATTTAAATGCTATCCTGTTCCTGCTCACCTGATCTGGGGTTATTGTCGCTCAAATGCAGACCACACTTTCTACCTAGAGAATTTACATGGGCCATTATAACAGCAATCTACATTCCAGCACAAGTTAATACAGAGGCTGCCCTGTTGGATCTCTGCAAAGACCTGAACTGCTTACAGACCGGTAATCCTGACACTGTGCTCATTGTTGCTGGAGACTTTAATCAGGCTCTTCCTAAGAAGGTTATGCCTGACTTCAATTGACATATTGACAGCGCCAAAGGGGGAATACGAACACTGGATCAGTGTTATATGCCAACCAGAAGTGGCTACAGAACAGAACTGCTTTCTCCATTTGGTAACAGCAACCATAAGGCCATCTTGTTGAAATCAATGTATGTAGACAAACTACAGCTCATACACCCAGTGATGTGAGAGGTCAGGAAATGGTCAGGCCAACTGGAGACCGGCCTGCAGTCTGCACTACACAGCACCGTCTGGAGCAAGTTCCACGGCACCACCGTCAATGTCACTGATGACATCAATGAACTCACTGAGTCTGTGGTAGATTTAATTTGTAAAACTACGGAAGCAACTGTGTCAGAAACCACAGTTAAATCATTCCACATTCAGAAACCATGGATTACCAGAACTATCTAGCATGCCATAAAAACATACACTGCAGCTTACAAATTAGGACTGCAGTCAGGAAACATGAATAATTATAAAGCAGCAGCCTACAATGTAAGAGGAAGAGTAAACGAGGCAAAAGGGATTACAGGAAGAAAGTGGAATTACAGTTCCAAGAAGGCAATCCAAAAAGCATGTGGCAAGGTCTAAGAAGTATGACAGATTACAAGCCCACACCTCCCTTCCAGTGCTGATGCATCCTTATTAGGTGAGCTGCACAATTTCTTTGCTCGCTTTGAGGTTATCAGCATTCAACAAGCAAAAACAGCTAAAGCAGAGGTTAATGGATGGGTGGATGTACCTTTCACACCTGTCTGTCTGAGCATGATGTCAGGAGGGCTTTCAAGCATATGAACACCAAGAAAGCAGCAGGACCAGTAACCTGTAAAATAGGGCGAGTCCTCAAACTATGCACTTACCAACTAGCGCTGATGTTCACAACAATTCAACCAGTCACTGTCTCAGTCTGTCATACCCACATGCTTCAAGAAGTCCACCATCATTCCTGTGCCAAAGAAAACAAAAACAACCTGCCTGAATGATTATCACCCAGTGGCTCTCATCTCTATACTGATGAAGTGCTTTTAGCTGGGTAAGGATTACATCTGCTCCTCACTAACCAGCACACTGGACCCACTACAGTTTGCCTATCATCCCAACCGATCTACAGAAGAGGCCATAGCACACATCCTCCACACCTTACCTGAAAAAGAAAGGAAGCTGTGTGAGATTCCTGTTCATTGACTACAGTTAAGAGTCATCACAAAACTCAGGGAGCTAGGATTAAGCTGCTTTGGTGGGCCTGATCACAGATACCAATGAAAAGGCCTACCTGAAGGAAGTAGAGGACCTGACCCACTGGTTTCAGACCAGTAACATACTCCTGAATGTCAGCAAACTAAGGAGGTGATAACAGACTTTGGGAAGACACAGCAAAGCAACTTTGCTCCCCTTAATATCGT
The DNA here is from genome assembly GCF_041903045.1 of Epinephelus lanceolatus. Taxonomy (NCBI): domain Eukaryota; kingdom Metazoa; phylum Chordata; class Actinopteri; order Perciformes; family Serranidae; genus Epinephelus; species Epinephelus lanceolatus. The sequence continues at coordinate 39,965,645 of NC_135750.1, forward strand.
CAGGGGTGTATATCTTCTAATGTGTCTACATTACTGAAGAACTGACCTGGGCACTGCATACTGACTCAGTGGTGAGAAAAGATAGATAGAGACTGTTTTACCTCAGATGTACCCAGGTATTGACTCAAATACTGAGGAATTCCTACTGCACAATTGTGTGTGTGTGTGTGTGTGTGTGTATAAACGTACATATGTATATATATATATATATATATATATATATATAGTATTAAAATGCTGTTGCACTTAAGTGTTTATGTTTACCATTTTCAGCTTTGGGCATTATAATATTTCATGTTTTTCATATCATATTCTCATATTTCATGTCCTGACAATGATGATTAGCCACACTGTTCCCCAAATATTTTTTGACAAAAAAATCAATTTTGTGCTTCAACTTAAAAAAAAGAAAAAGTAGGCTGTTGCTAAAACATGAGGATGATGAATGACTATAGTAGAATCTGCCAGTGAAACGTCATCTTCAAAGCTTGCACAGGTGTACTGTTTTAAACACCGTAAACATCATTGTAAGCTAACAAGTCAGTTTATCTTGTATTTGACCAAAATTATAGCATGATAGTCTTAGTTGTGTTCTCCACTTTAGTTTAATGTGTTGTATATTTTCATAATGGCATTTGTGGCCAATGTGTAGTGAACGGCTGCTGTCAGCACAATAAATTACTAATAAGACAAAATCCCATGGGCAGAAATGGCACAGCACAGCGAGTGTCTCTCTCACTCACTCTCTTCTTTAAGAAGACCTATTATGCTCATTTTTGGGGTCGTATTTGTAATATCAGGGTCTAGTGGACTAGATTTAGGTGTTTTAATGTTAAAAAAAACACACATTATTTTTCTTTTACTGCCTATTTCTGCAGCACCTCTGTCTGAAACACTCTGTTTGGGCTTATGTCCCGCCTCCCCAGCAGCCCAGTCTGCTCTGGTTGGTCAGTTCGCTCAGTCCGTTGTGACTGGTGCAATGCTTAGAGCGTGAATCGGATACGTTACGCCCCTTACCTTAACTGAATTTCAACTACAGAGGCTACACGAGCTGCTAAAAACATGATGTGGCCAAGCTAACAAGGCCCTTAGTTCTCCCGCATCAATCTGAATGAAGAAACACAAGCCGATTTTATTTTGTAGCCATCTTATATTTCAGTTGTAACATGATAACTGTAACTTATCTGACGTTACATCATGCTTACAGCTGTATGTCCGTTGACTGACTGAAGTTGTAAATGTCTGCTGCAAAGTACAAAACGTTTCTAACAATATAATCAATTACTACATAATGTGGAAACACCAACAGTAGCACTCACCTGTTATATGCAGTGGTGTAAAGCATAACTCCTTTTTTTTATCTAAGCCGACTTATCTTAGATCAGTCTGATCAGATCTTCTGATTGCTTCAGACAAAGGACTCGTCTCTGTACTTGTTTTATTAGATCTTAGTGCGGCGTTTGACACAATTGACCATCAAATTCTGCTACAGAGACTGGTTTAAATCTTATTTATCTGATCGTTTTCAGTTTGTTCACGTTCATAATGAATCATCCTTACATACTAAAGTTTGTTTTGGAGTTCCACAAGGTTCTGTGCTCGGACCAATCCTATTTACTCTATATATGCTTCCTTTAGGTAACATCATTAGAAATCACTCTATAAATTTCCATTGTTATGCGGAAGATACACAGTTGTATTTATCTATGAAGCCAGAAGAAAGTAATCAATTACCAAAAGTAGATCAGGAGCCAGAGCCTTCAGCTATCAGGCTCCTCTCCTGTGGAATCATCTTCCTGTTGCCGTCCGGGAGGCAGACACCGTCTCCACATTTAAGACTACAATAAGACTTTCTTCTTTGATAAAGCTTATAGTTAGGGCTGGCTCAGGCTTGCCTTGTACCAGCCCCTAGTTAGGCTGACTTAATCCTAGTCTGCCGGAGGACCCCCTATAATACACCGGGCACCTTCTCTCCTTCTCTCTCTCTCTCTCTCTCTCTCTCTCTCTCTCTCTCGTGTCCTATTACTGCATCTTGCTAACTCGGCCATTCTGGATGTCACTAACTCGGCTTCTTCTCCGGAGCCTTTGTGCTCCACTGTCTCTCAGGTTAACTTGTATTGCAGCGGTGCCTGGATAGTGTGACGTGTGTGGTTGTGCTGCTGCCGTGGTCCTGCCAGATGCCTCCTGCTGCTGCTGTTATCATTAGTCATACTTCTACTGTTATTATACACATATGATTATTGTCACACATGTATACTATCAGATATTAATATATCATTATTAATTATAATATTATTATTTTCATTAATGCTGTTGTAAGCTACTGTCATTACCGTCTGTCCTACATCTCTCTCTGTCTCTGTCTCTGTCTCTCTCTCTTTCTGTCTCATTGTGTCATACGGATTACTGTTAATTTATTATGTTGATCTGTTCTGTACGACATCTATTGCACGTCTGTCCGTCCTGGAAGAGGGATCCCTCCTCAGTTGCTCTTCCTGAGGTTTCTACTGTTTTTTTCCCCCGTTAAAGGGGTGTTTTTTTGGGGAGAGTTTTTCCTTATCCGCTGTGAGGGTCCAAAGGACAGAGATATGTCGTATGCTGTAAAGCCCTGTGAGGCAAATTGTGATTTGTGATATTGGGCTTTATAAATAAAATTGATTGATTGATTGATTGATTGATCAGATTAATGTAGCTTGTGTTGGGTAATAATACTGAAATTATTATAAATTCAGCTACTAACACATTTCCCATAACAACCGCACAGGTTTTATTTCATGAATTCAGAAATTTTACTACAGCAGATTGAGATGACAGATTTCTGTATTATACAGAAACAAATACATAAAAATTACTACTACATTCAGATGTATTAGCTGTCATATTTACTGTCACCATTCTACTAAAATGTAGCTCGTACTCGTACTCGTACTAGTCGTCCTCCGCTTATCTGGGTCCGGGTCGCGGGGGCAGCAGCCTCAGCAAAGAAGCCCAGACAGTCCTCTCCCCAGCCACCTCCGTCAGCTCTTCCAAGGGAACCCCAAGGCGTTCCCAGGCCAGCCGGGCAATGTAATCCCGTCCAGCGTGTCCTGGGGCGGTCCCGAGGTCTCCTCCCGGTTGGACACACCCGAAACACCTCCCAAGGGAGGCGTCCAGAAGGCATCCTTACTAGATGCCCGAACCACCTAAACTGGCTCCTCTCGATGTGGAGGAGCAGCGGCTCTACTCCGAGTCCCTCCCGGGTGTCTGAGCTCCTCACCCTATCTCTAAGGCTGAGCCCAGCCACCCTGCGGAGGAAACTCATTTCGGCCGCTTGAACTCGCGATCTCGTTCTTTCGGTCACTACCCAGAGCTCGTGACCATAGGTGAGGGTTGGAATGTAGATCGACCAGTAAATCGAGAGCTTCGCTTTCTGGCTAAGCTCCCTTTTCACCACAACAGATCGGTTAAGCGCCTGCATCACTGCTGACGCCACCCCAATCCGCCTGTCAATCTCCCGCTCCATCCTACCCCCACTCGTGAACAAGATCCCGAGATACTTAAACTCCTCCACCTGAGGCAGGACCTCCCCCCTGACCTGGAGTGGGCAATCCACCCTTTTCCGGCTGAGGACCATGGCCTCAGACTTGGAGGTGCTGATTCTCATCCCAGCCACTTCACACTCGGCTGCGAACTGTCCCAGTGAGAGCTGGAGATCACTGTTCAATGGAGCTAGGAGAACCACGTCATCCGCAAAGAGTAGGGACGAGATCCTCCCGTCACCGAACCTGACACCCTCCACCACTCGGCTGCGCCTAGAAATTCTGTCCATTAAAGTTATGAACAGAACCGGTGACAAAGGGCAGCCCTGGCGGAGTCCAACCCTCACCTCACGTGAACCAAACTCGTGCTCCTTCGGTACAGGGACTGGATGGCCCTTAGCAAAGGGCCACCAACCCCATACTCCCGGAGCACCCCCCACAGGATGCCCCTGGGGACATGGTCGTAAGCCTTCTCCAAATCCACAAAACACATGTGGACTGGTTGGGCGAACTCCCATGACCCCTCCAGCACCCTAGCAAGGGTAAAGAGCTGGTCCACGGTTCCATGTCTGGGACGAAAACCACATTGCTCCTCCTCAATCCAAGGTTCAACTATCGACCGGACACTCTTCTCCAGCACCCTGGTGTAGACCTTACCGGGTAGGCTGAGGAGTGTGATCCCCCTGTAGTTAGAACACACTCTCTGGTCCCCTTTCTTGAAGATGGGGACCACCACCCCGGTCTGCCACTCCAGAGGCACTGCCCCCGATGTCCACGCAATTTTGCAGAGGCATGTCAGCCAGGACAGCCCTACAACATCCAGAGCCTTGAGATATCCAGGGCGAATCTCGTCCACCCCAGGGGCTCCACCGCCGTGTAGTTGCTTCACTACCTCGGCGACTTCTGCCCCAGAAATTGGACGACCCGCCCCCGAGACCCCCGGCTCTGTTTCCTCACTGGAATACGTGTTGGTGGGATTGAGGAGCTCCTCAAAGTATTCCTTCCACCGCTCGACAATGTCCCCAGTTGACGTCAGCAGCTCCCCGCCCCCACTGTAAACAATGTGAGTAAGTTGCCACCTTCCCCCCCGAGGCGCCGGACGGTTTTCCAGAACCTCTCTGGAGCCGATCGATAGTCTTCTTCACCTCATGTTTGTAATCTACATTATGTACAAGATACCGATGTATCACAGTTTCTCCTGTGATAATATCATTTTATATGAAATCAGAGTTTCACAGTAAAACACATTGCTTCTGAGATCAATATTTGTTTTATGCAGTGATGTTGTCTCCCGAGTCTTTATTTGCTTTAAAACAGTATGCCTTTTTTACTTGTTAGGTTTTGGGGGAATGAACTAGGTTCCAGTCTATCCTATGTATTTGGTACACCATCCAGGCCTAAAGCCTGACAGTTTGAATCTATACGCCCTGCAGAAGATCCACAACATTTACAGTTATAACTATGGACCCCTGAGGCACAGAACTGAAGAAGAGTGAGTTTTTATGCCGTGACCACATCACACCTGTACTGGCGTCCTTACATTGGCTTCCAGTCTCTTTCAGGATCCAGTTTAAAATTTTATTACTTGTTTTTGAAAGTCTTAATGGCCTGGCACCATCCTATCTGTCTGAGCTACTACACCCCCACACCCCAGTCAGAGCAATGAGGTCTATCAACCTGTTGCTGCTGGAGGTTCCCAGATCTAGACTTAAAAGTAGAGGTGATAGAGCCTTCTCGGTGGCAGCCCCCAATCTGTGGAACAGCCTGCCACTGCATTTAAGAGCTGCTCAGACTCTTGAGCATTTTAAATGCTGCTGAAAACCCATTTAGTCTCACTAGCTTTCAGTACTAGTTAAGCATGAGATCTTGGTTTTAGTACTATTTATTTTATCTTGATTTGTTTTTATAATGTTTTAAAGGTCATTTTATGACGTTTTATTGTTTATTTTATGCCATGTGTTTTAGAGAGGGATATTTATATTTATTTTATTTATATTTGTTTATATGTATTTACATGCATAGCCTGTACAGCACTTACACTCACTTTTTTTAATGTGCTATAGAAATAAACTTGACTTGACTTGACTTTTATGACATGTAATGAGATACAACTGTGTAAACTCAATTCTGAATATTAAGGTTTCATTATACCAAAGGACCCACTAATAAAGAAATGACAAATCTTTCTCAAAATAACTTTATTTTTAGCAAATGTAAAAAATGAAAATGACAAGAAAACATTGTAAATCATATACATTAGACAGACACATAAATATAAACACAGCAGCATTTTATCTGCAACACTAACAGTGTCCAATTCTTTCCATCCTGTGTTGTACTCTGGATACACCAGGAGTTTCCTGATCTGGCTGGTCACTGTGTTGGCCTCCAGCTGCCCCTTGGCTGAAGTAAGAGACAACCACTTCCTTCTTCGAGGGTCTCTCATACTGGGATGCCAGGTCCTTTGGGATGGGGATTTTCTGCATCTCCTCAGCAAATGGCACTGGGTTCTCAAACACCTCTACAAAGACAAGCCTCATCAGGTCATCTACAGTCTGTAAAATGTTGCATTTAAATATTGTAAAGTGCTTTTTTTTAATCTGATGTTTATTATGTTGGTTACAATTATTTACAAATTACTTTATGTACAGTCTGTTTTGCAGCCTTTGCTGAGGGTAAAAAAATTCTGTGTGTGTGTGTGTGTGTGTGTGTGTGTGTATACACAAACCACATATAATTTCTGCGTTATGTACCTTTGCTTTCTCGGGCTGCTCCCTCAGAGTAGCCCTGTACAGCTGTATGGTAATGGCTACCATCTTTTGAGATGCCACAGACTGTTTTTTCCACTGAGATGGTTTGTGGAGGGTCCGTTTGGCATCCTACATTCTGGAATCTGGCTGTAGTGGAGAGGTGTTGGGCACCAGGGCCCTGCTGTGATCTACTCTAAAAGACTAAGGAAAGTTAACTGTGACTCGGGACCAACTACACTGTTTGATAACAATATTGCGAACAGACTCCATTTAACAGAACTCCAAGTAAAAAACACCATGTACATCTACCTTAAAACATATATTCACAATCAACCTCCGAGTGCAGCTAGACATTTTGACAAATAAATGCAGGTCTTAATTGAAACCCAGGTCTGATTGCTGTTGTGTTGTTGGCTAATTGCTTGGGCTAGCTGTAGTCAGCTGCTTAGATCAGGCATCACACATATAAATGTTAAAACTTTTGTCTATATGGACATGCTACACATTGTTAGCTCTGTTATATTCTCCACAATTCAATCGTTAAATTTATCTAACTGGGACCACCCAGCTAGCAGTTTAACTCACTGTACACCTAGTAGAAAAAGCATTTCAAAACAAAAGCTTTGGTTTGCCAGTTAGCCAAGACCTACAGCTATAATGCTGTATAAAACACAACATAAAAGGGAGAAAGCATAACAGGTCCTCTTCAAAAGCCGATTCATAGTCAAGCTCTGAGTGCAGCCACACATTTTGACAAATAAATGCAGTTCTTAATTTGATCCCAGGTCTCACTGCTGTCGTTTTGTTGGCTTACTGAGCTAGCGTTAGTTAGCTGCTTAGATCGGGGATTACATATATAAATGTTGAAACTTTTGTTAAGATGGACATACTGCACATCATTAGCTGTTAGATTCTCCACAATTCAATCATTAAATTCATCTTACTGAGACCACCCAGCTGGCAATGTAACTTACTGTAAGCCAAATAGCAAAAGCATTTCAAAACAATAGCTTTGGTTAGCCAGTTAGCCAAGGCCTACAGCTACACACTGGGTGTACAGCCTAATATTAGCTCCAACAGCCATCTACTTCACACTTCAACACTAGGTAGCAGCTTCCTTGTTTGTTTTTACACAACAAATTCACAACTCATAAAGCTTACTTACAGGTTGTGATCCCGAATCCAGAAGCCCAACAAAGTGGGAACTGCCCCGTCTTTTAGGAGTAATTGCTGTGAAAATCCAGCTGTAAACTGTTTCCAGTTCGTGAAGCGGTCTTCAGGAAAATGGAGGGAACACAATAAAATGTTCAGGTTGTATTTTTGAGGAATAGTATCGAAAACTCTTAGTAGGTTTGTTTGAGGGCATGGCTCAGTGGCCCTCAGGCATAGATAATGTGTTACATTCTGATGCAATAAAGTTACTGAAGTAAAGGCAGGAATGCAAACGAGCTGTTTAAAGGGCCAGTGTGTAATATTTGGCATGGTTTATTGTCAATCTGAATCTGAATCTGAATATTCTACCCATTAATATGTTTATACAAGTGTATGATCACTATAAAATAAAATTCGTTTGGTTTTCGTAGCCTTATAACTATGCTTTTATATACAGTATATATATAGCAAGGGCCTTGCTTTAGAGAGATCGCCATCTTGTGCCGCCATGTATGTACGGCAGACCGAGTGGACAATCCAGCCAGCCAGAGAATGCGTTTCGCGTGTATAAATGAACCAACGAAGACAGCGGAAGGAAGGAAGAAGGAGGAGGAAACAGCAGAGTGTTAGTAGTTCGTCGATAGAGAGTAGTGAAAAGTTTTTTTAGTTATAAAGTTTGCGAATGGACCACACTTACCACGCAACAGGAGAGAATGAACCCGAACCGTCATCTGCGAGGAAAAGAAGACGCAACTTCACTCCTTGTGATGCACTCTCTGCGGCGCTTTTCCTCCTGGTGATATCTCCCCAACAATGGCAGCAGTAGCACCGAATCCCATTCTGTGCATTCAGCCTCTCTTCTCAGCATCAAACACATGGAGTTGCTCATCTGTGTGCTCCGGCTCAAACAGGTATGGCTCTGGGTCTGTGTCCGCTACAAGAAACTCTTCAAAATCGCGTTCAAAGTCGTCCATTGCAGCTACTATAGTCTGGAGATATTGCTAGGCTAAATAAACAGCTGAGCACTGTTTACCGGCTACGCTGTCAGTCAGTGTGCGGGCTGGAGATTGGCGGAGCAGAGAGGGGAGGGGGGGTCCCCACTTAGTATGGTAAACGAGTATGTGTGTAAAGTTATGAAGTGTGTCTGTTACGCCAGAAGAGTCAGAGTTTGGGACGGAGTGGAGTGTTACCGGAATTTCTGGAGTGCTCAAATAAACGGGCCTTTTTCCCGAACGCTCCTCTGGTCTCCTGCTCGTGAAGGATTCATTACAATATCGTAACATGGTTTAGATTTCTAAATAAACATTCACCTCGTCGCTAGATAGACCTACTCCTGAAAAACTTGTGCGCAAGGCTTTTTGTCCCTACAAGGCCACCGTCATTTACCCGACGGGAGGGGTGAGCGAGTGAGCCCTGCGTTCTAGAATTTGACCACTGATGTCACTGTTTCCAACGGTTTTCAACCCATTTTACACACTGCCCTTTAAGGCAGCTGAGGAGCTGTGTGTCTGTGGGGAGAGAGAGCTCCCTTTAGCCTGGACTTTGTTTTTTGTTTTTTGTTTTTTTACTTAAACGTGCAATATGTAATTTTCTGCCGCTAGGGGTCTCAAACCAAAACAATAACAGAAGATGGCGTTGGATGACGTCATGAAGTGGCGTGGGATCATGGGAGTTGTAGTTATATAACAGATACAGATCTAACGTTCCTCACTCCGTGTAACTGAAACCGACCGTGGCAGTTTTTTGGGCAGAGCGAGCTTCAGCAGCAGAGAAATGCTCATGGACGAGGAATATTACTTAAGTTATATTCACTTTATGTTTCACTTTATGCAAATGGGGTCCGTTGGCCGGTGTAGCAGCCCGAGCTGATCTGGTACCTGCACCGGATCGTCAAACTCTGATCTAACTATCAGTAGTAATGTTACTTAGGCTGACCAAACGTCCTCTTTTGCCAGGACATGTCCACTTTTCCCTTGTCCCGTCCGGGGTGTCCGGGGTTTATTTATAAACTGATTATAATGTCCGGTTTTCCGTGTGTTAAAGTCATGGTTCTCTTTTTTAGCGACTGTCTCGCCAACCTCAGGTATTTACACTCTATTCAGAAATGCTACTTACTTTAGCTGAGCGGTTAGTAACCTGCTAGTTATTTGAGCAAACTGCTAGTTACTTAGCTTTACAGTTAGCGATGGCTTCTCCCTCTCTGCTGCTCTCTCTTGCTCAGTGCGTCTTATGTTTAGCTATTCCTCTGCTTTTATAAATGCAGTTCATTTACCGGCATCAGCTCAGCATTATAGAAACCTATGGTTAGATGTTGTGGTTAGCCAGCCTCCGCTCCACACCGCTCTGCAGCAGTGGCCGCTGGCCAGAGCGCTGGTGTCCCGGCGGGCAGCAGTGCTTGCAATATACTGGTGGAAATGATTAATATTTCGATAACATCAGCCAGATGTTTGCTTACCTGTCTAGTAGAACACACGCAAGGTTGGCGTCGAATTGTAGTCCTAGATTTTCACGAAGCTCTTTCCATCTCGGAAAGGCCACACCAATATTTACCCGGGATGTAGCTCTCTTCTTATCCCAAATTCTTCTGGGATCACTTGGTTGACCCGTATGTTTCCATTTTACCAGCTTGTTTACCGGGACAGCTTCGGTGTCAGAAGGTGCAGCAACCGTCAATGCATAATCATGACCCATGATGAGTTAGCTTAGCCTAGCAACAGAAACGTTCATTCTCTGACGTCTCATCCGGTCTGCTGCTTCTTCTTCTCCTTCATTTAATGTCTATGGTAACTGGAGTTACGCCGCCATTGCGGCCTAATGACATGGTCCGTAACTGTTATTAATATTTCATATTTATCTGGATTTGAAAAATTGTTGGAAATATTTCTGATAATCAAAGTACACAACTAAACAAAATATATAATATTGGTTTAGTTGTTTTTAGAAATTTTTATGTGGAAAAAATACATATTATACCTTTAAAGAGGCAACAGATAGGATTCGTTTTTTTTTAGCTTGGCGCCACCTAGCATCAGCAGTGTTGCTCCCACTGTCACAAAGACCAAATTGACCGTGGGGATCAGAGATAATCAATAAAATGTAGGCTGTAAAGCCACCGGTATACCTCTATGTATATGTAGAATGAGAAGGTGTGTGGACACTCTACTATAATAAATGAGTAAGGAGACCAAGGAACAATTATCAGATTTATCTGAAGAAAAAAACAAATAGTAATGCAAATAATTATACCAGAATGCACAGTACCAGTACAAACAACTCACAGTAAATTATATCAATATGTACAGTATCAGTACAAACAACAGTAGACACGTAAGGGATAATGTATAGTGAGCCGGTGACTGTTGAAAAATAACTCCCGACAGGGGAATGGAACCCCGACGCGCAGCAGAGTTATTTTTCAACAGTCACCAGCTCACTATATACATTATCCCGCTTAGAACATGGTTTACTACTAAAACATTCAAATGTTACAATTGACATCAATATTATTAAACTGCTGGCAGAGTGTATTGACACAGGAGAGGCGTTCACCAGACAAACGGGAGCTGAGGAGAGGATTTTACTCCACTTCTCCCGGTAGGAGAGACTGGGTGCCCAGTAGCTGCGGCGGCGGCGGCGGGGGGTATCACTGTCCGAGGGCTGCCGTAGAATGGCAACGAGGATGTCAGCTGACCAATACTCGCTACCCGGTCCCTGGTTGCGGCGATTTGCGATGCTGGCCAGCTAGGAATTAACTAGCAGCCAGTACAGTACAGTCCTCTCTTGTCTAGCTAACATTTAGCCGTGTTACTTACTGATTCATTAGAAAGAAAGCTAGCTGGACATCGGTTTTGAAGCCTCTTTGGTCATGGAGCTCCCTCCATCTCTTGAATATGGGGTGCTGTTTGTAGTGGCTCACACTGAAAATAACATCAACATTATGCCACATTTAGCTTCAAACAATATTTAAAAAAGTGTTGTGAATTTTTTGATGTCACCTTTTACCACATTTACAGCAATATTTGTTAACTTAGAAATATATTAAATAGTTAAATCTAAATATTAAATGTGGCACCTAAATGTTAAATGTTAAATCTAAATCTAAATCTAAATGTTAAATCTAAATCTAAATGTTAAATCTAAATATTAAATCTAAATCTAAATCTAAATGTTAAATCTAAATGCTTAATCTAAATCTAAATGTTAAATCTAAATGTTCTGGGTGAAACTAAATATTTAGCTAATATGCAAATTCACACTGCCACCTTTTACCACATTTACAGCAATATTTGTTTACTTAGAAATATATTAAATAGTTAAATCTAAATATTAAATGTGGCACCTAAATGTTAAATGTTAAATCTAAATATTAAATCTAAATCTAAATGTTAAATCTAAATATTAAATCTAAATCTGAATCTAAGGGCTCTAGTTTCCCAGCGCAGCGCAGGTGGCGCAGGGTGGGGAACCCCGTGCAGAGCTAGTTTCGAGCAGCGCAACCCGAGGCACGCTCAGTTTGGTAGTTTGGCAGACCGAGGTGCGCTGAGATGGGTGTGGCGGCGCAGCAGGGGGAGGTGTCGACACATCCAGCTTGGCGCAGTGACAGTTTCGTGCCAAAAGGCTTCGCCGAAGGTGCGCTAAAAGCTCGCCATCCAACCAGGTCTACTGTCAGCGCAGGGGGAGTGCAGCTGTTGTAAGCCGAAGTTTGGCTGACCGGTGGACAGTGCGCACACGTCACCAAAACCTCACAGGCAGGTTTCCAGAATATCAGGCACATTAACAATGCAATAAATACCCAAAAAACACAACTATCTGCAATCAGCACATAAATGTATCTTTATATCGACTGTCCCGTCACATCTGATGTCAGATCAAAGGGGACTGACACTGTTTGGCACGTTTGGCACGCGTAATGGAAACCGAACCTGATTTGATTAACACAGCCTGCAAACTAATGAGTTCACATCCCTCTCAGCCAACCACAAACAGCCACAGCATCAGATAGGGAGTATATATTCAGCATCTGTCATCTTAGAAAAGTCAAAAGAAAAGAAACAGAGTGAGACTGCGAGAGAGAAAGAGAGAGCGCGCGCGCACGAGAGAAACGCAACATTGATTTACAATTGTGGTGACCTCCTTCCAGGCTACTTTTGCATCATCAGCCTATGGAGGTCTGCTCGCAGTTCCGTATATTCGGACACTGTGAGCTTGAACCTCCCGGACCAAAACATCAGTTTCCTCCTGGGAGGAGTTTGGCCGTCTGACGCTGCTGCTCTCTTCTGCAATGGCGAATTGAGTAAACTCTCATTACACCTTCGCGGCGCATTTAGGGGCGAGGAGAGGGGCTCATTTGATTGGTGTGATGTGTGTAAAACCGACTCCACACCTTCTCTCCTCCCTCTTTCCGACTTGCGCCGGTAGGAGGGACGGAGGTGGGATAGAGGAGTAGCTGCGCCAGGGCGCACGGTGTGCCAAACTTACAAAATCCGCCTCGCCACACCCAGTTGGCGAAGCGCAGGTGCGCTGTGCCCCTGCCTCGCCCGGTCTGTGAAACTAGAGCCCTAAATGTTAAATCTAAATGCTAAATCTAAATCTAAATCTAAATGTTAAATCTAAATCTAAATCTAAATATTAAATCTAAATCTAAATCTAAATATTAAATCTAAATCTAAATCTAAATGCTAAATCTAAATCTAAATGTTAAATGTTAAATCTAAATGTTCTGGGTGAAACTAAATATTTAGGTAATATGCAAATTCACACTGCCGGTCACTGGAAGTACCAAAATAAAAGCTCGAGATGGTCAGACTGTGTTTATAGAATCAAATAACAAATTAAAACCAACTTATCGGGGAAATGAACACTTGAACATACATTAGCGTGATAATAACTACCTAAAATAACAAGAAACGTGTTTGGAGAAATTTTATTTGATGTGTACTTTGAGTTGTTAGTGTCCCTTTGGAGGGAATCACCTTGTTGTTTACAAATACTTCCGGGTAGAAAACCAGCAGAGTTTAGCTACATATATATATGAATATCTCACATTTTTCACGTCACTATATCACCGTTTAGACTAATCTGGTGTTTGTAAAGTCTATAAACACAATGATTGAACAAACATTACTATCATGTTCTGAAATTAATAACATGGTTATCGTAGATTAGCGGGGCTAACCATTAGCTGTTAGCCCCGTTAGCAGTATCTGTAATGACTCATTAACTCTAAACGGTCCGTGAAAAAAATATTTTTTTCCAGCGGATGTCTTAGTTACAACATGATTGAGCTAACTGGAGTAGTTTCATGTCGTATCCGACAACAGGAGGCTTTTAACAGATGACGTCCTGATGTTAGCTTTGCTGCTGCTGCAGCCACTGATGCTTTCTAGACATCGTGATTTCCCAGAACTGAATAAATACCACACATCGCAACACAAAACTGCTTTGCTAGCTCAATCATGTTGTAACTAAGACATCCGCTGGAAAAAAAATATTTTTTTCACAGACTGTTTAAGAGTTAATGAGTCATTACAGACACCGCTAACGGGGCTAACAGCTAACAGTTAGCCCCGCTAATCTACGATAACCATGTTATTTACAAAACGTGCACACAGAAATAGTAGTGTTTGTTCAATTATTGTGTTTATAGACCTTATAAACATCAGATTAGTCTAAACGGTGATATAGTGATGTGAAAAATGTGAGATATTCATGTAGCTAAACTCTGCTGGTTTTCTACCCGGAAGTATTTGTTAAGAACAAGACGATTCCCTCCGAAGGGACACTAACAATTCAAAGTACACGTCAAATAAAATTTCTCCAAACATGTTTCTTGTTATTTTAGGTAGTTATTATCACGCTAGTGTATGTTCAAGTGTTCATTTCCCATGATAAGTTGGTTTTAATTCGTTATTTGATTCTATAAACACAGTCTGACCAACTCGAGCTTTTATTTTGGTACTTCCGGTGACCGGCAGTGTGAATTTGCATATTAGCTAAATATTTAGTTTCACCCAGAACATTTAGATTTAACATTTAACATTTAGATTTAGATTTAGCATTTAGATTTAACATTTAGATTTAGATTTAATATTTAGATTTAACATTTATATTTATATTTAGCATTTAGATTTAACATTGAGATTTAGATTTAGATTTAGCATTTAGATTTAACATTTAGATTTAGCATTTAGATTTAACATTTAGATTTAATATTTAGATTTAACATTTAGATTTAGATTTAGATTTAATATTTAGATTTAACATTTAACATTTAGGTGCCACATTTAATATTTAAATTTAACTAACAAATATTGCTGTAAATGTGGTAAAAGGTGACGTTAAAAAATTCACAGCACTTTTTTAAACATTGTTTGTAGCTAAATGTGGCAAAATGTTGATGTTTTTTTCAGCGTGAGCCATTTTACAAACGGCACCCCATACTTGAATGCCTGACTGAGGTTTACTCTTGTTTTTCCTCTTCTTTTATCACTCTCCTTTTTGTGCATCCTTGCCTCCTCACACAGAGGAGCTCCTTTTCTTTTGCTAGGCTGTTTTTCACTCATCTCCAAACTTTGTCTGTCTGCCATTGTGCTCCTGACTCAACTATCTCATGCCCTGGCCAGTTCCTCATAAGGACCAGCTCCAGTCCCTGATTGGCTGACCGACCAGTTTGGCAATACATGACGCATTTCCTGCCGTAAAGCAGATTTTTTCCGCAAAAATTCGTCCCCGGTGGCAGAAGCTTATTGCAAAGATTGCAAAGCCATTAAGTAACCTATGTAAATGCTGATAGTCTGATTTTACTGTGGCCACTACCCTGTGCAACCCACATTATTTTTATAATGATATATATAGGCAAAAATGCTGTCAGTTGCTTCTTTAAGCAAACCTTACAGGTGCATACAAATGCCATATAACACATTAAAGAGGGAAAACCCCAAAAAGCGCAATAGGTCCTCATTACTGACTCTTGGCCAAAGCACACTGCAGGATAGATAGACATACAGTACAGGCCAAAAGTTTGGACACACCTTCTCATTCAATGCGTTTTCTTTATTTTCATGACTATTTACATTGTAGATTCTCACTGAAGGCATCAAAACTATGAATGAACACATGTGGAGTTATGTACTTAACAAAAAAAGGTGAAATAACTGAAAACAAAAACTGAAAACTGAAAAACTGTTTTATATTCTAGTTTCTTCAAAATAGCCACCCTTTGCTCTGATTACTGCTTTGCACACTCTTGGCATTCTCTCGATGAGCTTCAAGAGGTAGTCACCTGAAATGGTTTTCCAACAGTCTTGAAGGAGTTCCCAGAGGTGTTTAGCACTTGTTGGCCCCTTTGCCTTCACTCTGCGGTCCAGCTCACCCCAAACCATCTCGATTGGGTTCAGGTCCGGTGACTGTGGAGGCCAGGTCATCTGCCGCAGCACTCCATCACTCTCCTTCTTGGTCAAATAGCCCTTACACAGCCTGGAGGTGTGTTTGGGGTCATTGTCCTGTTGAAAAATAAATGATCGTCCAACTAAACGCAAACCGGATGGGATGGCATGTCGCTGCAGGATGCTGTGGTAGCCATGCTGGTTCAGTGTGCCTTCAATTTTGAATAAATCCCCAACAGTGTCACCAGCAAAACACCCCCACACCATCACACCTCCTCCTCCATGCTTCACAGTAGGAACCAGGCATGTGGAATCCATCCGTTCACCTTTTCTGCGTCTCACAAAGACACGGTGGTTGGAACCAAAGATCTCAAATTTGGACTCATCAGACCAAAGCACAGATTTCCACTGGTCTAATGTCCATTCCTTGTGTTTCTTGGCCCAAACAAATCTCTTCTGCTTGTTGCCTCTCCTTAGCAGTGGTTTCCTAGCAGCTATTTGACCATGAAGGCCTGATTGGCGCAGTCTCCTCTTAACAGTTGTTCTAGAGATGGGTCTGCTGCTAGAACTCTGTGTGGCATTCATCTGGTCTCTGATCTGAGCTGCTGTTAACTTGCGATTTCTGAGGCTGGTGACTCGGATGAACTTATCCTCAGAAGCAGAGGTGACTCTTGGTCTTCCTTTCCTGGGTCGGTCCTCATGTGTGCCAGTTTGGTTGTAGCGCTTGATGGTTTTTGCGACTCCACTTGGGGACACATTTAAAGTTTTTGCAATTTTCCGGACTGACTGACCTTCATTTCTTAAAGTAATGATGGCCACTCGTTTTTCTTTAGTTAGCTGATTGGTTCTTGCCATAATATGAATTTTAACAGTTGTCCAATAGGGCTGTCGGCTGTGTATTAACCTGACTTCTGCACAACACAACTGATGGCCCCAACCCCATTGATAAAGCAAGAAATTCCACTAATTAACCCTGATAAGGCACACCTGTGAAGTGGAAACCATTTCAGGTGACTACCTCTTGAAGCTCATCGAGAGAATGCCAAGAGTGTGCAAAGCAGTAATCAGAGCAAAGGGTGGCTATTTTGAAGAAACTAGAATATAAAACATGTTTTCAGTTATTTCACCTTTTTTTGTTAAGTACATAACTCCACATGTATTCATTCATAGTTTTGATGCCTTCAGTGAGAATCTACAATGTAAATAGTCGTGAAAATAAAGAAAACGCATTGAATGAGAAGGTGTGTCCAAACTTTTGGCCTGTACTGTATTACTGAGGTCCTCTGTCTGAAATGCAGTTTCGGAACATGTTGAAGGTTTGCACAGTTCACCAGCACCCGCCTCTAATTGGTCTGGACACTGGGAAATGCACAAGTTTCAGTGAAAGAGTCAGAAAAGTCCTGTTAGAAAAAATAAAAAGAATCACAGTGCTGCTTTTGGCGGTGTTGGTACTGAGCTGAGGCAAGAGATGCCGATGCTGATGGACAGCGCACCTCCATAACGTCCCATTACTCCATTATAAACAGTGGACCTCTGCAACATATCTAGCCCTCCTTAGATGGACTGTGGCTGGTGTGCAGTGGTGTTGCCAAACAGGGCCTCTTCACTACAACAACCATCTGCAGCAGGAAGACACAGTAGAGATGAAAGAGAGTGAAAGAGAGAGAGTCGCCGTGTTGTGCTAATTGTCGTCTCATTTGTGCTAAGTTAAATAGTAAATTCATCAAAGTAGGTGTCATATTGCTGTTTTCCAAACTACTGTAGCTGCAGTCTCATTGCTATGGTAATGGACGTTATGTCCAACTATTGAAGAAAAAATAACATTCTCTGTTTAAGAGATAAAACTAATGGTTAAAAGGGAAGTAAAACTAACTGGAGGGGAACTTCAATCTGTTTGTCTAATTTGTGTATTTACATGAGACCTGCAAAAAAAAAAAAAAAAAAACCTGATTAAAATTCCTTGTACGTGCACACAGAATTTGCCAGTAAAGCTGATTCTCATTCATAATATGAACCAATGGCATCATTAGGGCTGATCATTCAGTGCTATATCCCAGACTATTTTATATACATTTATTTTTTTAGTCTGTGAAAAGCTGGCACTCATTCTTGGGTAATTGTATGGCTTCATTAGGTAATTTTAAGTAGTGGTGACAGGAAATGGGACAGGAAGAAGTTGGGAGCAAAATGCAACAAAGGTCCCCAGTTGGCTTTTCATGGTTAGAGCCCAAAAGCCAAAGACAATGAGACAGAGAGATGTCATATGCTGTAAAGCCCTGTGAGGCAAATTGTGATTTGTGATATTGGGCTTTATAAATAAAACTGATTGATTGATTGACACCATCAAACCTGGCATTCTAATATAACTGACTGAAACTCTTTTTAGAGTGGAGGTGGGGGCATTGGTGGCTTACTGGATAGAGCAGGTGCCCCATGTACAAGGCTGTTGCCACAGCGGCCCAGGCTCGACCCCAGAACGTACCCAACTCCTGACCGCCCCACCAACCAAAGGCCATAATGCCCCAAAAAATATCTTAAAAAAAAAAATAGAGTGTAGGAGGGAGTATTATAGCACTGCAGATGATGTGATGCAGTCAGGCAGTAATATGCTCACGGGTGAAAGATGAAGCTGCTATTAACAGAAAATAAAGAGGAAGATACATGCAGACATTTGGAGAGCATCTTAAAATTCATTACATCTCAAACTGGGTGTACTAAAAAATGTACGCGATTATAGTCAAAAAAACATGATAAGGCTAGGTTTAGAAAGTTGTTCTGTTTCCTTACATAACAGATAGTAAACACCAAACATATCAACCAAATCTGTGGTGAGCTGACTTTTTGACAAGGGCACATTATGTTCATATTCTACTCCCTAGACAAGCTTTGTCAGTAGAAACTAAAATAGTGTGGAGCATACACATATGTCATGAAGGATCACTTACAAAAAAAAAAAAAAAAAAAGACTGAGCAACACCCTTTAATCCAATGTTTGATGAGTAAGTCTTCTCCTCTTTCAAAAGAAATATGAGTATAGAATGAGTTCAGGTCATTAGCATGTTATTCCTTGAGACGATAAAGTAATGGCCAAGCCGTTGGCATCAAAAGTAGAAGGAAAGCTACAAAATAATCAATCAATAATCAACATATTACTAAAATTATATACAAGGCAAACCTACGACTTTACAATTTCTTTTTTTTGTGTGCAAGAGAAAAGAAAGGAAGAAAAAAAAATCAACAATGAATGTATTCTGATATACTGAATTTAAAATTTTGCCAAGGTCTGCTTCATACTAGTGGAGTGATCTTCAGGATCTTGTCCTTAAATAGATGAGAGTGGTTTCATTTGCAAAAAAAGATCCAAAGTCTGTGCTGCTTGCAATACTTCCAAATAGCTGGTGGTCTGTGTGTAGAGGAGAATGTGCGGTGAATGGTGGCGTGTTATGGACTGTGATCCAGCAAAGACTCATCTGTTTGTCTGGCAGACGTAACTCAACTCGACAAATTTTTGCAAGAGCCTGTAGGAAAACAACAGTGAACTGTTGATGCTGGTCCCAGTCATAAACTCTTCCCACACCCACTATTTTCATTTAGCCATAAATAATAATGTAAATGTTTTAAAGGAATAACCAACGGAAATAGTTAATATATTAAGGTGTTTTAAGTCATTAAAATACCTTAATATATTGAGAATTTTCATTTAGGCATAAATAGTGATGTAAAACTATGCTTTAAAGGAATAACCAATGGAAATAGTTAATATATTAAGGTGTTTTAAATCATTCAAATACCTTAACATATTAAGACATGAACATGTTATTTTAGATGAAGTGTTTGGTGTACATTCAGGGGTAAATTAGGAATTAAAGGTATTTCAAAGCTGTTGCTTTTATATGCTGTTTGTTGTGTTAAATATGTACGGCTTTGGAATGATGATAATTAATGATACAGTATATCAAGACAAAAATTTTCATTTTTCATCAAAATATAGCTGCAAGCAGCATGCATGCATATATGCATGTATATGTGTTTGTGTAAGTGTGTATTGTCACCTTAGAATAATAAGGGTCTATCTGTGTTCTGAGCAGTTTTGGGATATTGAGTTTCATAGTTTTGCATTCTAAATAACATTAAAGTTATGAACCTTTGTTTTGGGAATAAAAATTACAAGAAAACACCTTACTATGTTAATACATTTTCACGAACTAAGAATATATGAACATATATATATATATATATATGAATTTTGACAAAACTGTCAGTTAGAAGCTTATAATTCTATGGTGAACAGCAAAGAAACCACAAAGAAAAAAAAAGTCTACTATGGTCAGCATCTCTGATCTGGAAAATGAGTTTAAACTTGCTCCTATTTGTATCCAAATGAACACACACACACTTGACAGGCCTGTAGAGCACGCCCTGTAAAACCACTAAGTATTTTTATATTTCCCGTAGGCTTATTTCCTCTTCAGGCAGCATCTGCATGTTGGATGTGTACTCCAGTAAAACACAGAACACACAAAGAGTGGTACGGAGCGCACACCACAGCCGATGCGCACGGAGCGGTAGGTTTTGACCAACAACGTCGTAATAACCTTCAACCGCAGGCACAGTTTCCATAAAGCATCTGATAATCCCCCTCAGACTGTGATCGAACATGTTGTCATCAACAGCAGAAACACACTGGTTTATATCTGACATGTGCCTCACTGATGCTGTGATTTTAACAGTCTATGCTTAACCTGTGTAGTGCGGAGGGTAAGCTGCACAACGGACGGCTGTTGTTTTCACTGTTGCTGGTTGTTGACGTGTAAACAGGTTTAGCGACCATCAAGACTGTGTTGGAGCCAGGTTAAGATTGGATATAAAGCTTTCTTTTAACCTTTAGGGGTATTTGATGACTGGTCATTACAAATATTGGAGGGAACAAATATCCATGTCTCATTATTGGTGATGTGACCTCCTGTTTCCAGCAGCGATGACCCACTGGCTTTAAGAGACTTTGGGGAAAATAACAGATTGACCATCATTTGGCGCTGTAATATTTACAGTGATTTATTATAATAGCCTACCTAAGGTTCACTATTACTTAACCAACTGGATTCTGCTCAGGTGGACATACACAATGATAGTCAGTTTATTACCATATTAGGAATAGCTCTTGGAGTGTCAGATGGAGAGATTCATATATGAACTGAGCTCAGGTCTGATCTTGTCGTTTCAGAGGAGCAATGTCAAGCTTGCATATCAGATTTGAGAGTTAAATCTATTAAATTAAAAAGTTCATTAGCCCTGCTTCACTTTGGTGACCCGTCACTCGCACTATATTTCACGCATAAAATGTGGAGCATAGTAGGCTACTAGTTGTCCTTCTAACTGTGGCACAGACGTCTTTTCAATTCGATGCGGGGATTTAGGCACAATTAAGGATCGCTGATCTCCCGACTGGGGCAACAAACTGCGCTATAATCGGAGGATAACTGATCAGTATTTGCATACTTAGTGGACTGGACTACCTGTTGCGCCAAAGGAAAAAAACACTTTGCAGAGATGCAAGAGATGAGGAAAACAGGAGTGCACCTACCGACAACAGTCAGCAGCATGTTATCCAGGAGCAGAGCGACGAAAACAATGAAGAGACTCAGTTTCCTCGACTGTCTCTCCTCCCTGAGCCATTTGATCAAATTAAACTGCCGAAGCGCATCTAATCTCCCCATGGTGTTAGTTCCGATAAGAGCAAGACAATAGAACGGATGTCAGGTCCTGGTGAGACAAAAGTGTTAGTGATGGGTCAGTAACTTCTACAAATATTAAGCAGCTGATAAGTTGTGAAATATCATCCATCATGTCACAAACAGCTCAGAATGTGTAAAGCAGTGAGCGCTGCGCTGTGGAAATCTTACCTTAGACGCACAAAGGCCAACAGCAGCAGCAGAGCTGTGAGGAGGAGATGCTGTCTTTCTACTGAGTAGACCCACTGCTGACGTCATTCAACCTTTATGTGTACGTCCCTGTCAGACCTACCTTCAAACATCCACACAAGAATACAGCCGAAACAATAGATAACAGACAACACACACAAAACCTGAAACTGGGCTTTAATAATGATGCAAACCTCCAGTATTGGGAAGGTTACTTTTGAATAATTAATAGATTACTTCCCTGCTCAAAATATAATATGTAATGTAACAATTTTAACTACTTAATCAAAATAACTCTAAGTACTTGAAGGTTTTAAACTTGCTAATATATATATATATATATGTATATATATATATATATATATATATATACATACATAAAGACATTTTTCAAAATGTATTTTATTTAAGAAAAGGGACAGTGTGCATTAAGCAACATTTTAACAAATATAAATGCACCCAAATTAGCTGGAGGACTAGTTTCATCTGTAGTCCTTTTGCCAGCTGTAAACAAAAAGCATCATAGAAAAATTAAAACCAATAATAAAATACAGCATGTAAAACAGGCCAAAATAAATCGCATCATAGCAAAAAACACATCACATATAATACAGTTACAAGGCAATCCACTATCATGTTACAGTTAAATATTTTGTCTATCAGTGTTCACATCTTTGGGTCTCCCCAATCTGCCCCTCTAGCATCTCTGTCAGCAGTGGATCTGAAGGTTATGAAGCCAGATAGAAGAGGAGTTGCTGAACCATGCATAATCTTACATACAACACACATATTTTTTATAATTGATGAGGTTTTCCTGGCTCAGTAGTTATACTGCTGTTATACTACTACTATATAATACTTCTTCAGAATATGGCAGTGATGAAATCTGAAAGGTTTATTGTCTATTGGTTTGAGTGATTGTTTGTATAATGAGTCCAGTGGTTTCATTGCTGGGGGGTGTGCATTAGACCAGCTTATCAGATAGTATGTGATGTGGGAGATGACCATTGAGAAGAAGTATATCTTGGATAAACCTGAAGTATAATGAACTAAACTATACTCTATTTCTTACTTTTTAATATGGGTTTTGAAACTGAGTTTTGAGTTGATGTGCAGTCTTAGATATTTATATTCTGTGACAACCTGTAACCTTTCCCCAGAGATGAAAACATCTGGTTTCACACTTATGTTGTTTTTTGAGAAAAACATACAAACAGTTTTTGACATGTTAAGCTGCGACAGGATCAGATGAGCCAAGATGTAATCGACAACATAGCGTCTGTTGGCTTGGCTGCAACCTCCTTTGACATCTTTCCATGACCAAAGATAACTGCATCATCAGTGTGCATTAAGGTGTCACATTTATCACACACAGGCGGCAGATCATTAATGTACATGCTGAACAGGGCTGGACCCAGTACAGACACCTGTGGAACACCAGTTGATCATTACAGAAGGTTTGAGTTATGACTATCAATTTTGACCAGTTGAGAGCGAGATGAAAAGTAAGATTTGATAAGGTTGAGGAATTCTATGGAGAGGTTTAGGTTCTGGAGTTTACTTAATAGAACTGAATGATTAACAGTGCCAAATGTTTTCCGTAGGTCAAGGAAGACAGCCCCCACTACCCCTCCTTTGTCCACTGATGCTTTGACTTTTTCCATTAAGTAGCATGTGGCTGTTTCTGAGGAGTAATTAGTCATGATTAGTCCTGAATCTGAACTTCATTGGGTGCAGTGAGAAGGAGTTATTGTTGAGGTGGTTAGTGACTTTCTTGGCAACCAGTTTTTCATATACCTTTGATACAGTGGGTAAGATACTAATAGGCCTGTAGTTGGAGTTAAGGGGAGGGTCACCACCTTTGAATATGGGAATGATGGCAGCAGGTTTCAATAAAGTTGAAAAGTCCTACAAAACATAAGGCCATAAGTAATTTTGGATTTGGCCCAGCTGCAGAAAATGTTCACATTATTTGACTTAAAAAAATATATGCATTTTAACATCAGTTTGGACCACTCTAGCTAGTAGCTGTGGGCTCTGTGGTTTTCTGCTCTGCCCTATCTCGTCTCCTCTCTGTTCTCCACACTGATCTCTCTGCTCTCCTGACTTTCCACACAGTTCTCTGCTCTGTTCTCTCCATTCTCCACTCTGTGCAGTTCCACACTTCTTTCTATCCTCCTCTCTCTTCTGTCCATTCTCATCCTCTCTGTCCTCATTGTCACATGGCTTAGGTTTTTTTTAACAAATGAATCTAATGTATTCTGGAGAAAATGTTTTCTTTTTGATATCTTTCTTTCCCTCTTCTGTCACTTTCTGACTTGTTTTTTTTCTGTGTGTGTGTGTGGGGGGGGGGGGGTCAAGGGTCAAGGAGGTTGATTAGACCTTATTGATTACATTACATTATAATGCTTGAAGATAATTTGGAATCAGAAATACTTTATGAATGAAGGGTTTGAAATATTGCATGTGATTATTATCAAATTTTAGGAGATGAAGAGTAATGCAACAACCATAGGCACCCCTAAATTGAATCCGAGCACCCCTAATTTTTTTTTAATTTTTAAATTTTTTTTTTTTTTTTACTGTATGTCCTTTTTCAACAAGCTAGAAAAGTGTCAAAACCATACAGTACTTGGTTGCAACCAGAGACTGTATAAAAATTACAGTTGCAACGTAATATTTTAACAACAAAAATACAGCAGCCCCCCCCCCCCTTGCCTCAAAAATGGTTTGATCCACCCCATCCCTCCCACCTTTCCAGACTTGGGCTCTGAGCGCTCTATCTTCACAGAGCAATGCGCTGCCTTCCAGAGTTGGTGATATGCAGTAATGGTGTAAGTGCCTGGCTGAAACCAGGATATGTGGCACATTTCATAACTTCTACCACTCAATACCAACACATTATTATCATTACCAGTCCTCATTTTTGCTGCATTTAATCGTAGGTCACTGTTAATGTTGTTAGGTAGGAGTTAGCTGACGTTTGTGTGTGTGTACAGACAGACAGACAGACAGCCTCATCATGGATATAAGATTGTGTTTTCAAAAAAAAAAGAGCCAGGTTCAGGTAAGAGTATAAGATCAAATGGTCTATCTATCTAGAATGATGTTGTAAGTTGGATCAATGTATCAGTTTATCTCTTATTAGATATAAAACGCATTGTTTGATTATTTGCCTTTTGGTTGACAGTACAAAGAGAGAGACAGGAGCAGAGAGAGGACTTTATTTATTAGTATTCTAATTAGCATTTTTGGTATTTTTGGTACTCACTATAGGGGGCTGGTTTACTCCAGAAACATACATACTGTTTATGTGTATGTTGAGGAGCTGCTGTATCAAAATGAGTTATCTTCCCCCAGAAATTAGAGTTACGATGGTTTGATGGTTTAGTCACAGACTTTCCCCAAAAGTGTTGTGCTTTTCTTTCACAAATGTGGGAATGAAATTGCGTTAAAATGTACAGTGAAATTTATCTTGCCTGGCCAGGCAGCTCTCCGGGTGCTCAGCACCCCTAAACCTCTGATCCTAGAATCACCCCTGGCAACAACAACAAATAAATAGTAGATGACACAAACACGTGAGGTCATGTACTCTTCAAATAAGTGAATAAAGCACTGCATAATGTAGTAACCTTATTTGATGTGGTTTAAGGCCTCAAGCCACTGAATAGTGTTCAGATAGATACCGCAGCGGTGCCTGGACAGCGTGACGTGTGTGGTTGTGCTGCTGCCGTGGTCCTGCCAGATGTTTCCTGCTGCTGCTGCCATCATTAGTCATTAGTCATACTTCTACTGTTATTATACACATATGACTGTTGTCACACATGTATACTGCCAGATATTAATACATACTTTCAACATATTGTACCACAGTAGCCAGAACTATAACTATAATATTATTACTTTCAATAATGTTGTTGTAAGCTACTGTCATTACCTGCATCTCTCTCTCTCTCTCTCTCTCTCTCTGTCTCATTGTGTCATGCGGATTACTGTTAATTTATTATGCTGATCTGTTCTGTACGACATCTATTGCACGTCTGTCCGTCCTGGAAGAGGGATCCCTCCTCAGTTGCTCTTCCTGAGGTTTCTACCATTTTTTCCCCGTTAAAGGGTTTTTTTGGGGGAGTTTTTCCTTATCCGCTGTGAGGGTCATAAGGACAGAGGGATGTCGTATGTTGTAAAGCCCTGTGAGGCAAATTGTGATTTGTGATATTGGGCTTTATAAATAAAATTGATTGATTGATTGATGATAGATAGAGGGATGCTCTTATTGCCCAGTGCATTATATATCAAATACCCACCTCAATCAAATCTAGTGTACAACATACAGATGCATCACCATAATTTAGAATATCATAATAAGTTCAATATTTTTTGTCATATATATGTATAGAGTTTCTACACCACCTAACCTGTTGTAACTTTATTGGGTCATGAAACAGCCACCTGCATAACGTTAAATAACGTTACCTTCGGGAGCATGGCACTGACTTAATGAGCTCAGATCATGCATGATTAGCCAGTAGCTTTCAACCCATTGTGTCACAGCTAAAGCTTCTAACATTAACCTTACTTAGCAAGAACTTTCTTAAACCTTAACTTACAGTGGGCTGCTTGGTTGTCGCTAAAATAATAATAAAAAATCATTCACTCACCTCATCTGTCAGCTAACAGTATCGATGTCTTCCTGTCAACTGAATTCAAGTTTTCCGCTTTCCGCTGATACATCAGATAACTTCCTGCGTGTTGTTTCAAGCTGTCTGGTGTGTTAATATGTTTACCATGCTTGTTGTAAATTCCCTGTTTATGTTTTTTTCTAGTTAGGCACATTTTGGGGCAACTAAGATGCACTCTGGGTCTTACTGTGCATTCCCACCAAAAGCTTCATGAGTGTCATAAGCGGCCGGCAGCCATTCATTTTCAATGCACGCTGGCGACAAAGGGCGTCAAGGGCTTGGGCTGCAGCAAGCGGCGCGATGCCAGTGACCAGAGCGTCAAGTAGATGTTGAGAGAAGCTGAATTTTATGCAAATGAGCAGCGCCGCCGCCGAAGCAGCAGTCAATTGCAGACCGGGATTCGGATATGGAGGTCTGGGCTCTCCTGGAGCTGTACCAGCAGGTGAAATTCGCCGTGGAGTTGACCCTAGACTTGCCACCCGTCCCGTTTTTCCCAGAATTGTTCTCTTTTTTCATCAGCTGTCCCGGGAAAAAAAATCAGGCCGAGGAGTCCATCCAGAATCAGTGCAACAGGCTCAAGAACATCTGTGTCAGAGAGATAACAAAGAGGTAAGAGGAGCTGTGGGAAGTCCTAACAGTTCACTTAGTATATTTGCACATCCAATCATGTTTTAATTTGTATTTTTTCCATTTATATTTAACCCTATGGGCCCGAACGACCCATAGTGCGTCCAAGTTCACACCTGTTCTTCTCTATGGCGTCATAGCGAGAAGCCACGCATATCACGTGAAACAGCGGAATCGTAGCTTTCCGAATGTTTTCACAGCGAAAAAAAATGATAAAGTTACACTAAAATTATGTATAACAGAGCTTTCATACAGCTTTGCACACACATTACTCTTGGATGGATTACTCACGAATGCAGGCTTGCACAGAAGTGCCACACATATCACATGAAAGGGCAGGACCAGAGCTTTCCAATGATACCACACACATCATTGTGCTGTCATCCCATCATGCTATAAATCCAGATCAATTGTCTACAAAATAAAAACCTGACGAATTTCTTTACAATCCATTATACAGATCTTGTTATCAGTCACTTCATATAGTGAGGAATATCGTATCTTACCACGTCTTAGGCTTGCATGTGTTTCTCCCTGTCTATCCACATTTGTAACGTTAGTCCAGCTTTCAAGATGTAAATAGCCTATCTCCATATTGTCCAGTTGACACTCCATTAAACTTTGTATGACAAGACCAGTGCACTTACCTTTGCGCACCCAAACAACTGAGGCCTAACTATGCATGCATGACAGGGCCGTAGTCACCATATACATTGAGGGGGACACGTGCCCCCCCCCGCCCAATTTTTTTTTTAACTGCAATCAAAGTGGCAAATATTATCTTGGAGGACATCATTGCACTTGGTTGACTATTTTTATATGATCTTAGATGTAAATAGTGCATGTTGCTTTCAGATAAAACACAGTTTTGACTTGTGAATGAGTCAATGGAATTTCTTGCAATAATGAAAAAATACTGGCAATCATGTCCGCCTGGCACAAACCACATGTTTTGGATAGCTGTGAAGTGACAGAATGTCCCAGCATCATGGTTCTTATATTGCCAGATTCCAGAGAGGCTCCCCTCTACATATATGGCAGAATATGTCAACTTCCAACTCGCTATGGTGAGATACATGTAAAAATGTAAGAATCTAGTAACACAAATTTGTTTTTTTCATTGATATAAAAATTAATATAAAATACAGGCACATAGAAGGACATGGAATGATGGCAAATCTGGTCTCCTATGTCCGAACTTCATGTTCATTGGTCAGTCTGAACTGGTAATAATGGCCGAGCCCTCTGCCTCAAACATTTGGTCGAGTGTCCCTTTTTTTCACAAATCCAAGGTGGCAACCCTAGTTGACCCAGACGGCCCGACAGCTCAGGACCCTGTGTTTCCTCAGCAAATACACCAATGCAATACAAAGGAGGCTTCCGAAAGTGCGATCCATGAGCTCCCACTTATTTATTAACAATATTCCATTTCTCAGTGGTCCTACGTTCCAACAGGAGAGTAAAATCATAATTATAAAAGACTCATAAAGGCTATGTGTGTTTATTAGTGTTATTTTAATTGTGTAATGAAAGTCATGAATAATACATAGTGAAGACATAAATGATAGTATATTTGTTCAGCCTTGTAAAGTGCACTGCCGGTCAGCCTAGATGGACACATCTGCAGCGCCTGGCCCTGCCCCTTTTGCAGCTGCAAGCGCTTGCTGGAGCTGGCAGTGTGAGTGATGTCAGAGCGACCAGAGTGCCCACAGGCGACTATGAAGCTTTTGGTGGGAATGCACAGTTAGTACCTGCAGTAAGATGCGCTCTGGGTCCTAGTGCCTGCAGTCAATTTGTGGAGTCTCCAGAGTGAAGATGTGTGCGTCCAGAGTGAAGATTTGTGCTGTTTAAGACCAGAAAAGAATGTGTTCATGAAGAGTGAGTGTTCCTAAGCCTATAGAATGTCTTTATTGATAAGTTGCAATGTATAAGAGCTGCTCGTGCTCATTAAGTTAATGCTAATTAGTAAGCTGCATTGAATGCACTGTATTAGACAGCCTTTTCACCTAGCATGCATTTATGTTCAGTGTTGGCTGAAGCTTTTCTGCATGCCATATTCATGTGATAATGCCAGATGCTTAACCAGTTAAATCTCACACACTTTGTATGTTTTATTTCTTTATTACAGAAAAACCATTCATTCAACATTCATTCAACTTTCCATTCAGCCATTCATTCGTCCATTCGGTCAATTATCAGTCAGTCATCATTCACCTGTGCACATGTTGAACTGAAGCCTGTCTGTACTGCTGCCATTCTTTATATAAAGTGAGATCATATTTCTCCTGTTTTAGCTTTTCTGCACTGGCTCCCTGTAAAATCCAGAATTGAATTTAAAATCCTACTGTTAACTTATAAAGCTCTAAATTGTCAGGCTCCGTCATATCTTAGAGAGCTCATAGTGCCATATTATCCCACCAGAACACTGCGCTCTGAGAATGCAGGGTTTCTCATGGTCCCTAAAGTCTCCAAAAGTAGATCATGAGCCAGAACCTTCAGCTATCAGGCTCCTCTCCTGTGGAATCATCTTCCTGTTGCGGTCCAGGAGGCAGACACCGTCTCCACATTTAAGACTAGAGTTAAGACTTTCCTCTTTGATAAAGCTTATAGTTAGGGCCGGCTCAGGCTTGCCTTGTACCAGCCCCTAGTTAGGCTGACTTAGGCCTAGTCTGCCGGGGGACCTCCTATAATACACCGGGCACCTTCTCTCCTTCTCTCTCTCTCTCATGTCCTGTTACTGCATCTTGCTAAGTCGGTCGTACTGCATGTCACTAACTCGGCTTCTTCTCCGGAGCCTTTTGCTCCACTCGCAGGTTAACTTCTATCACAGCAGTGCCTGGATAGTGTGACATGTGTGGATGTGCTGGTGCCGTGGTCCTGCCAGATGCCTCCTGCCGCTGCTGTTATCATTAGTCATACTTCTACTATTATACACATGATTATTGTCACATACATATACTATCAGATATTAATATTTACTTTCAACATATTGTACCACAATAGCCAGAATCATAATTATAATGTTATTACTTTCATTAATGTTGTTGTAAGCTATTAACATTATCGTCTGTCCTGCATCTCTCTCTGTCTCTGTCTCTGTCTCTCTCACTGTCTCTCTTTCTGTCTCAATGTGACATACGGATAACTGTTAATTTATTATGTTGATCTGTTCTGTACGACATCTATTGCACGTCTGTCTGTCCTGGAAGAGGGATCCCTCTTCAGTTGCTCTTCCTGAGGTTTCTACCGTTTTTTTTCCCCGTTAAAGGGTTTTTTTTGTGGAGTTTTTCCTTATCCGCTGCGAGGGTCCAAAGGACAGAGGGATGTCATATGCTGTAAAGCACTGTGAGGCAAATTGTGATTTGTGATATTGGGCTTTATAAATAAAACTGGTTGATTGATTGAAGAAACCAATCCTATGGGCCCGAACGACGCATAGTGCATCCAAATTCACACCTGTTCTTCTCTATGGATTTTCTCCGCAACCGTTCACGGTTAGCCACGCATATCACGAGAAACAACAGAATCGTAGCTTTCCGAGAAGACCAAGCACTTGTCGGTAGTCCAATGTTTTCACAGCAAAAAAAAAAAATGATAAAGTTACACTAAAATTATGTATAACAGAGCTTTCATACAGCTTTGCACACACATTACTCTTGGATGGATTACTCGCGAATGCAGGGTCGCACAGAAATGCCATGCATATCACATGAAAGCGCAGGAGCAGAGCTTTCCAGTGATACCACACATCTTCATTGTGCTGTCATTCCATCATGCTATAAATCCAGATCAATTGTCTACAAAATAAAAACCTGAAGAATTTCTTTACAATCCATTATACAGATCTTGTTATCAGTCACTTCATATAGTGAGGAATATCGTATCTTACCACATCTTAGGCTTGCATGTGTTTCTCCCTGTCTATCCACATTTGTAGTCCAGCTTTCAAGATGCAAATATCTCCATATTGTCCAGTTGACACTCCATCAAACTTTGTCAAAACCAGCGCACTTCACCTTTGTGCACCCAGACAACTGAGGCCTAATTATGCATGCCTGACAGGTAGTAGTCACCATATACATTGAGGGGGACACGTGCCCCCCCCCCCCCACTGCCCAAAATGTCCCCCCAATATAT
Organism: Epinephelus lanceolatus; assembly: GCF_041903045.1. Taxonomy (NCBI): domain Eukaryota; kingdom Metazoa; phylum Chordata; class Actinopteri; order Perciformes; family Serranidae; genus Epinephelus; species Epinephelus lanceolatus. The sequence continues at coordinate 39,996,813 of NC_135750.1, forward strand.
AGGCTAACTGAAACTGAAAAACAAATATTATCTTGGAAGACATCATTGCACTTGGTTGACTATTTTTATATTATCTTAGATGTAAATATTGCATGTTTCTTTCAGATGAAACACATTTTTGACTTGTGAATGAGTCAATGGAATTTCTTGCAATAATGAAAAAATACTGGCATGTCCGCATAACATGTCCGCCTGGTACAAACCACATGTTTTGGACAACTGTGAAGTGACAGAATGTCCCACCATCATGGTTCTTATATTACCAGGTTCCAGAGAGTCTCCCCTCTTCAGATATGGCAGAATATGTCATTTTCCAACTTGCTATGGTGAGATACATGTCAAAATGTAAGAATTTAGTCATACGGATTTGTTTTTTTCATTGATATAAAAATTAATATAAAATACAGGCACATAGGAGGACATGTAATGATGGCAAATCTGGTTAGCCCAGATTGTCCTGAAAAAAAAACAAGATATAGCATGTGTATGTAGCCTTTATAATGACTGTGATATGAGCTTAAAAGTAAAGGCAGTAAAAATACCCCAAAAAGGCCTAGGGCCCATAGGGTTAACTGGTGTCTGTGTCCACTCTCTGACTGGAGTTACTGTTGTGGATAGAGTGGTTCCAGCATTACAAATTAAAGACTCCCCTTTTATCTTCAATATTGGTCCTTCGAGCCAGATTACTTCACCCACAACAGCGCCATGGACACACAGAAGAGCAACAGCAGCAGATAAGAGTGGATTGCAAGGAGGAGGAAGGCCAGGACAACTCCCATCGTATCTTCAAGGCTGTAAGGTCAGTTTACCACAGTCCCCCATGCCCTATACTGTTCCCCTCGAAGATGACAGCAAAAGTGCCAGCGCACAGCAGCTGCGGTTACTCAGGCTGCAGACCGAGTCTGCTGCTATGGATGACCAGCCACACACTGCGCTCGGGCCCCAACTCTGTCTCCCCTTGGCAGGAGCAGTCGATAAGGTAAATCGGTGGTACATGGCATCATCTGCTAACAACCAACCTAGCCAGCATGAGGTGTCTTTGAGGCCTCCATTGCCAGCCTCCTCAGAGCAGAGCTGCCAAAGTCACAGATTGACAGAATACAGCTTCAGTGAAAGTGGATGTGGCTCTCCAATACCACAGCAAGTGTCGCCCCTCAACCTGTGCATCCTGGTGAGCAGCGCACCTGGGTTTAACTCCCAAACAGAGCTCAGTGCCTCCCTGCAGCCGCGGTTGCTGGCACAGATGGGCCATTTGATCCAGCATCAAGATATGCTGCCGCTAGTACCATTGCTGCATGCGACAACTACAACACTGCAGGCGCAGGCTACAACAGCTCACACGCCTGGCCAGAGGCAGGACAGCTACATGTTGACTCAGTCTTTACCTCCAACAGTAGCTTCCACATCGCTGTTTGGAGCAGTTTCTAGGCCACCAGTCCTCACTGCAGCGGGCATGGGCACAGCCATGGCACCGTCCACCATCACGAAGGTGCAAGCAGCGAGTCAGGTGGGTCCACAAATGTCGACAGTAGCAAAGTATCAGCCTACCTACCAGCTAACCCAGCCTGCTCACCAGCTAAACCAGCCTGCCTACCACTCAAATGTCATGCTATCGGCCATACAGACCCAACATCTGCCCACGCCAATAACAGCCACATATCCGGCATACCAATATGCTCAAGCTATGCCTGCACAATCCACGTACAAACCTCAACCTGCAACAGCGCCGTACGCTGCACAAAAGCCACCAGTGGCAGCTGCTCTCCAGCCAGTAAGCACACCTCAGCAATCGAGCTAGCAAACACTCATCTGGGGGCCAGCACCATCCCCACCTGTTGCACCTCAGTAGGCAGTGTATCAGCCCACAACAGTTATCCCTGTGCAGCCTGCTTATCAACCGCCACTGTACCAGCTGAGCCCTCCTCAACCAGTTTATCAGCCCCAGCACGGTTCCATTGACTCAGCCAGCCTTTCCCCTGGCATTTCCAACATCTTACCAGCCTACACCTGTCCCAAAGGTCCAGTACGCCCTTCAGCCCCAGTAAACATCGCCACAAATACCATACACTCTCCAGCCTCCTAGGCAGCCAGTTCCCATACCTGAACTGCCTAATCTAGTTCATGACAGCAGGAGAGAGTTTGCTGACCTGAAGATCATGCTGGACCACCTACTCAGTCCCCACACTGAACTTTCTGAACACTACAAATATCGTGTACTCATGGAGCATCTGCTTCTGGATGAAGCTAAGCTTATAGCTCAGGCCTGCAGGCATTATGTGCAGCCTTACACTGCCGCCATGCAGGTGTTACAGCGGCAATATGGACAGCCACACCAACTCGCGCAGAGTGAAATTGCAGCAATCCTGAACTCCCCTGACATCAAGGCTGGAGATTCAAAGGCTTTCCAAAGTTTCGCCCTCAGTGTTGATCTTTTGGTAGGGATACTGACTTCTCTGGAAAGGCCTAATGGAATGGAGGTGATGTCGACCAGCCATGTCGATCGGCTCCTCAGCAAGCTCCCTAAGCAATCAAGGGACGGCTTTGTGGAGCATCTGCAGGCTCAAGGTCACCTCAACACAAGTAGCCTCAATCCATACAACCTTCGGGACCTCTCAGACTGGCTCAAAGTTAAGGCTGAAGCTCAAAGGCTGTCCGCAAAAATGGTGCAGCATCATTGTGGTGAAGGAGCACAGACCACCAAGAGAGATAAGCAAGTTACTACACCCAAGTCACGTAACCAGCTGGTCTCAGTTCATCATGTCTCTGATAAACCTTGATCTGACAGCCATCAGCCTGCAGAGATGCCAAAGCCAGACACCAAGCAGCAGGGGTCCAAACTTAAGTGTCTCTTCTGTAAGAGTATCGAGCACTACTTATCACAGTGTCCTGACATTGTCCGGCACTCAGCCGAGGAAGTGGAGAAGTGAATAATGGACGGCAAACGTTGCCGCAACTGTGGTCACACCAACCATGAGCAAGAAGCCTGCACGCTGAAGAAAGCTTGCAGTGAATGCAAGGAGATTCACCTCAGGGTCCTCCATGCCTTTGCTAAGCCAGGGCCCCGTGTCTACCTCATCACGCCAGAGGACCGGGCCTCGCTAGCCAGCTCCAGGTGAGGAGGAAAGGTGTACCTCAAGGTGGTGCCCTTCATCATCAGCCATGGAAGTAAGTCATTGCAGACCTATGCGATCTTGGATGATGGGGCGGAACGTACAATTATACTGCCAGCTGCTGTGCAACATTTAGAGCTCAAAGGTGAGGCTGAGTCCCTAGCTCTGTGGACGATCCATCAAGATGTAGCTTGCCTCACAGGCACATCAGTCAATTTCCATGTGGCTCCCATGAGACCATCTGAGCAATTCCTGGTTAAAGGCGCCTTCACAGTAAGTCGGCTGGCCCTGTCAGAGCAGTCGTACCCTGTGGCTGCACTTCAGAAGCACTTTCGCCACTTAAGGGACCTCCAGTTGCAGAACTTCAGCAAGGTGCAACCGCTATTGTTAATTGTCGCAGATTGCACCCATCTGATCACAGCCAAAGAGCCTGTCAGATTCGGACCCAGAGGTGGACCGGCAGCCATTCACACAGCACTCGGTTCGGCACTCCAAGGTCCTGATGGCCTGCCTGCACATGCTACCTCGTGCTACTTCACATCTCTCAAGCCGGCACCAGATGACGTCTATCAAAAGGTGGAACGTCTATGGCAGCTAGATGTGTTTTCGTTCCGAAGTGAGCGACTAGTAGTAAGGTCTTGCCTCGACCAAGAGGCTGTGAACATTTTGGAAGCCCGCACGGTGAGGGTAAAGGTCGCCGACAAGCTCAGGTATGCTACGCCTCTGCTCCGTATCAAGGGTGTGCCTCCACTGAAAGCTACTGCCAAAGCAGTGATGCCGTTGCTCCGTAGCACAGAGCGACAACTGGTAAAGGACCCAGCCAAGGCTCAGATCCATAACGCTGAGATCCAAAAGCTCATTGATGGAGGCTGTGTCACCAAGCTCTCTCCAAAGGAAGTGGCTAACTCCAGCGAGTTATGGTTTATTCCCCATCACCTCGTCCATCACAATGGCAAGGAATGGCTGGTCTTTGATTGCTCCTTTACTTACCAGGGTCTCTCCCTCAATAAGCAGCTCCTTACTGGTCCAACCCTCGGCCCATCGCTCATTGGACTCCTCCTACGGTTTCAGCAGTTTGCAGTTGCCATCAGTGGAGACATTTGAGCAGTGTTCCACCAGGTTCGTCTCCTACCTGAGGATCAGCCATTGCTGAGGTTCGTCTGGAGGAAGAGAGGAGCAACCTGATGTTTACCAATGGTGGGTCTTGCCATTTGGCACTACAAGTAGCCCATCCTGTGCTACGTTCGCACTCCAGAAACACGTCAAAGACCATGCAGAGGGCAATGAGGATATCTTGCAGTCCATAGAGCAGTCGTTCTACGTGGACAACTGTCTGCAGAGCCTTTCAACACCTCAGTCAGCCAAGCTCCTTGTGGACAAGATGCAGCAGTGTCTAGCCTCAGGGGGATTCGAAATCCGGCAGTGGGCAAGTAATCTCCCCTCTGTCATTGCCCATCTGCCCCCAACCGCCAGGTCAGAGAGCACAGAGTTGTGGTTAGCCGAGAAGTGCTCTGACCCTCAGGATCCAGCTCTGGGCCTACGGTGGCATTTCCCAACTGATCAACTTGGCTTCAAGTCCAAACCACCGGAAAGTGAACCTCCTACTATGCGCTACGTATGCAATGTGCTAGCCCGTCAATATGACCCTCTTGGAGTCATAATTCCCTACACCACACGAGCCAAGATTCTGGTCCAGAAACTATGAGCAAAGAAGAGGAGCTGGGACGATCCTAACCTCCCTCCAGACATCCTCGAGGCTTGGTCCAGTTGGGAGAGGGAACTCCCAAAACTGGCAAATATCTCCCTGCCAAGAACCTATGCACCTCTGAACTTCGCCACTGAAACTATGATCTACACTCTGCACGTCTTTTGTGACGCCTCCGAACAGGCATACGGTTCGGTGGCTTACCTCACAATGAAATGTGATGAGGAGGTCCATGTTTCGTTCGTCATGTCCAGGTCTAGGGTGGCCCCAAGGCGACAGCTATCTATGCCCTGACTAGAGTTCTCTGTGGCTTTGACAGGAGCCCAGCTGTCCTCTCTCCTTCATTGTGAGCTCACACTGAACATCACGCAGACTTTCCTCTGGACCAATTCCACAACCGTCCTGACCTGGTTGACATCCAAGTCCTGCAGGTTCAAGGTCTTTGTAGGAACCAGGGTCTCAGAGATTCAAGACCTTACAGCTCAGCACATCTGGGGGTATGTGGACACGGGCAATAATCCAGCTGATGAGCTTACCCGTGGCAAGATCTTGGCTGAGCTGGCAGAACCAAATCGGTGGATTCAAGGACCATCGTTCCTCCGTCATACCCCTGACAAGTGGCCATTGCTTCCCACCTTTACGGAGCCAGAGGATGTTGCTGAGCTCAAACAAAGTTCTTTCTGCGGCCTCACACTGACAAGTCCAGGTCCGCACGTGCCTGACATGACACAGTTCAACAGCTGGTCAGACCTGGTGAAAGCCACCCAGCAGGTACTTCAGGGGGCGGTGGCCGACCCCTCATTACCCCAGCCTGACCTTCGTGATGCTGAGGTCCACCTGCTCAAGGTCAGCCAAATGGACTGCTTCTCAGAGGAGATAAAGCGTCACAGGATGGGCAAACCAGTACCATCCAACAGCCGGCTCAGTACACTCTCTCCCAAGATAGATGAGACCACGGGTCTTATCCGAGTCGGCAGACGCTTTCGTCACATGGACACCTCCTATCCATCTGACATCCATCCTGTGGTTCTCGATCCTCACCATACTGTCACGAGACTCCTCATTCAGGATGTGGATGTCCGCTTACTACACCTGATAGGGTCTTTGCTGAGATCAGGCGTTAATACTGGGTTTTGCGTGGGAGACAGGCCATCAAGCATCTTCAAAGGACTTGTGTATAATGCAGGAAATGGAGGGGGAAGAAGGTAGTTCCAAGGATGGCAGACCTTCCTCCCTCCCATCTGCAACTGCTCAAGCCTCCATTCTACTCAACAGGAGTGGACTGCTTTAGGCCATATACTATCAAAATTGGGAGACGAAATGAGAAACGTCAGGGAGTAATCTTCATATGTCTCACAACTTGCTGTGTCCATCTGGATCTGCTGAATAGCCTTGATGCAGATGCCTTCCTCTTAGCATTGAGGCGCTTCATCGCTCGGAGAGGCACACCTTTACGAGATTCTCTCAGACCAGGGCACAAACTTTCGTGGTGCAGGGGGGGAGCTAAGAGAGGTGTTCGCAGCCATGAAGCCACAGCTACAGGAAGGACTCGCCAAGCAACGGATTAAGTTCAAGTTCAACCCTCCTGCAGCTCCCCACTTTGGTGGGGCTTGGGAGCGCGAGATACAATTTGTCAAGTGAGCTCTGCAGGTAGTCATCGGCACGCAGTCCCTCCCTGAAGAAGTCCTTCTCACCGTTTTGACTGAGGTGGAAGGTATCCTTAATGTCAAACCCCTAGGATACGTGTCATCAGATGTTGCGGATCCCGATCCCGTGACACCTAACATGTTACTGATGGGGCAGCGGGATGCCTCCCTGCCGCAAGTGATTTATACTCCAGACACGCTCACCAAAAGACGGTGGCATCATTGTCAACTGATGGTAGATCACTTCTGGGCACGGTTCCTCAGAAGCTACTCGCCTTCTCTTCAAATCTGCCAGAAGTGGTGGGACCGGACTGATGATCTTCTCCAGAACACTGCGGTCATGATCATTGATCCTCAGATGCCTCATGCTCACTGGCCCATCAAGAAAAGTGGTTAAGCTGAATGCAAGCGCTGATGCATGCATTCGATCGGCCGAGGTCCAAATTGGAGACAAGACTTATCTGCGACCGGTGGCACGCCTTGTCCAGCTGCCAGCTGTCCAGGACAATGATACTGATCCAGAGACTAATGTAGCACCTTAAGGAATTTACCTTTACTACTGAATAGACATGCGATTCAGGAGGCGACTGTTGTAAATTCCCTGTTTGTGTTTTTTTCTAGTTAGGCACATTTTGGGGCAACTAAGATGCACTCTGGGTCTTAGTACCTGCAGTAAGATGTGCTCTGGGTCCTAGTGCCTGCGGACAAATTGCGGAGTCTCCAGAGTGAAGATGTGTGTTTCCAGAGTGAAGATTTGTGCTGTTTAAGACCAGAAAAGAATGTGTTCGTGAAGAGTGAGTGTTCCTAAGCCTATAGAATGTCTTTATTGATAAGTTGCAATGTATAAGAGCTGCTTAAAGGCAGCATAAAGCTGTGTTTAATGCCTGTTTATACTTAAAACCGTTTTTGCACATGTGCTCATTAAGCTAATGCTAATTAGTAAGCTGCATTGAATGCACTGTATTAGACAGCCTTTTCACCTAGCATGCATTTATGTTCAGTGCTGGCTGAAGCTATTCTGCATGCCATATATTAGCATTCATGTGACAATGCCAGATGTTTAACCAGTTAAATCTCACACACTTTGTATGTTTTATTTCTTTATTACAGAAAAACCATTCATTCAACATTCATTCAACTTTCCATTCAGCCATTCATTCGTCCATTCAGTCAATTATCAGTCAGTCATCATTAAGCCTGTCATTCATCCAACCATTCATCATTCACCTGTGCACATGTTGAACTGAAGCCTGTCTGTACTGAGTTACTGTTGTGGATAGAGTGGTTCCAGCATCACAAATTACAAACTCCCCTTATAACTTCAATAATGCTGTTTGGGGCTTCTTCTATTTTTTTCTCTTTGAAATTTTTACGGTGACCTCATAGCTGGCTACGGCCATGGCTGGAACAACCCCTGGATACTTCTAGGCAATTGTTGATTAATTGCTCTGAATATAGTTTGAGTAGTTTTATAATTAATCAAATCTTGGAATTTTAGTGTTTTTAGTTTGATGGATAATGTTGTTTGTTATTCTACACATTGTTTAAGCTTTTTATGTAAAAGAACATTTTGGAATGTAACCCCTTTGTAATCACCAAAATTTTGTAATTTAATTAGGAGTTTTTTTTTCTCAGTAAGTGTATTTATTTATTTTATTAATGTAGAAATATAGAAATGGGGACAATGCATATTTAAGCCAAGATGGTGGACCTGCCTCCACGGCGTGCTGCTGCTTCAGCGTTTTCTCGACTAAAACCGGAGATTTACAAAACTAATGAGGGTAAAGTGATTGTGCAAGATGAACTATTGAACTTTCTTGTGGTTAAAATGAGAACTTTAAGCCACGACAAGATTGTTCTGCTGGTGACAAGTAGTTTCACTTCTGAACGGATTGAAGCCGCCAAGAAGGCTTTGTTTGAGGTCTGCCCTGACACATCTCAGTGCTGTACTACCTTCAAAGGCCAACAGAAGGATAGCAATAATGTTAAATTGTGCATGAAAGTGCTTAACGAGTGTGGTGAGGATATTCTGAGATTTGTGTCCCACTTTCTGGACGAATTGCCACCCGTCTCCTTCAACCACATAGACGTATCAACGCTGCTGGGCAGAATGGAACAATTAAACAGTGAGATCTGCTGTATGAAAAGAACCCTGGAAACCCAGTCAAATGTTTGTGAAAGTTTGCGGGAGGTGACAGCAGCCATTGATGATTGTCTGACTGCTGTGGAGCAGCCACTCCCCTCAGCATCGGGCCCTGTGGCTGCTGAACAGATTTCAGATGCGACTGTCCAGAGGGAGACCACAGTCCTAACACCAACTGTGGTGGCTCGGTCATCGAGTCAAATACAATCCCCTGCCTGGGCCACGGTAGTAAAGAAAGCGGGTCATATTAAGCCGGCACCGGGAAACTCTGCTGTTCAGCTCAGACCTCATCTGGGTAAAATGCCAGCGAAATCGGAGCGAAAGAAGACTGGAATAATTGGAACGGGCAGGGCTGGTAACATAAAAACTATCACAACAAAGATGGTGAGTGTCTTTGCCTCAAAGTTTGACCCTAACCTGGATGCCAACACTATCTCTGTCTATTTGAAAGATAAACTGGGTCAGGCGGTGAACTGTCGTAAAATTGAATCAACACAAAGTAGATTCAGCTCTTTCTGTGTCACTGCTGAATGTAACAATGTATCGGAGATGTATGATCCGCCTCTGTGGCCTGCTGGCTCTTTTGTTAGGTGTTATTTTGAGCCACGCCAGCCTAGAGGCGCTGGTGGGGGGGCAGTTGGACTGGAAGGTAATCCACACTCCCAGTTACCTGTGCTACAGCCTATGGGTTGCGATGGGGAGGCCCTATCAGCTGTCTGCCAGCTAACGAGCGGCTGCTGATGTGGCTGGTGCACCCGAACAATATCCCGGAATGAAGAACAATATGCGGGTTGTATCATATAATGTACGTGGTCTACGTGTGGGACATACTGCTACAGATATATCAAGACGTTATGTTGTTGATACATTGCTGAATGAGTGTGATATTCTGTGTCTCCAAGAGACCTGGCTTGCCAAACAGGATTTAGACAAGTTAAATACAATACACAAGGATTTTCAGGGTGCCGGAGAATCCACTACTGACCTCAGCACAAAATTAATTAAAGGTAGAGTAGCTGGTGGAGTGGCCATCCTTTCGAACCGCAAATATGACCCAATGGTGAAAGTGATAGATTAAATGTTGATTGGGCCATAGGGTTAGACATACATTTTAATGGCAAGAAGATTAGCATCTTAAATATATATACACCTTATGAATCCTATGAGTCTGAGGATGAATTTTTGAACAGACTAGCTTTTATTCATTCCTTCATTGAGGACAATGATTCAACTTGTGTCTATGTAAATGGGGATTTTAATGCTGATGTATCTGATAGCAGTTCTCTTTTTGCAAAACATCTGGTACATTTTTGTAATGACAATAATCTTGTTTTATCTAGCAAAGTATTTTTACCTAATAATAGTTTTACCTATGTAAGTGAGGCATGGCACACAACCTCCTGGCTCGACCACTGTCTGTGCACAGCAGATGCTCATGCCTCTCTAGAAAATATGGAAATTTGCTATGGTCTGGCTACCTCTGACCACATACCAATAGTTATGTTGTTAAATATTGAGACTGTGCCCCTCCTGGTGGATACTGGGAATACTGTCAACTCAGAGAAATTAAACTGGGCTAATCTATCTAAGGAGGACATTGATAGATATACTGTCTTAACTGAAAGCTTACTAAATCATGTTGTATTGCCAAGGAATGCCACAATATGTCTAAATATGACCTGCACTGACACACAACACGCTGTTGACCTTTGTGATTTATATGATAACATAATAAAAGTTCTACATGCCTCTGCTGGGTCTTCCTGCAGTCATAAGAAGGTGTTTAACATCAAACCTGGGTAGAATGAGTATGTGGCTGAGCATCATGCTGCAGCAAGGGAAGCCTTTAAACTTTGGTCTGATGCAGGTGGTGTGTTTGAGTATAAGAAACGAACTAATGCTAGATATAAATATGCTCTTCGTCATATTAAGACAAATGAGAACACTATTAGAACTGACTTGCTTGCCAGGAAATTACAAAATAACAACCATGTTAACTTTTGGAAAGCAATCAAAGTGATGAATAATCATAAAACGTCTTTACCATATGACATTGAAGGTGTCTGTGGCTCAGATAAAATTGC